>NC_135715.1:144706076-144763734 GCF_964656455.1 Halichoerus grypus | reverse complement strand
TCTATACAGGTCACCCCACCCAAAGGCAAAAAACAGGATGCAGATGGGTAGAGAATAGAACAACTGGAAAGGTATATAGAAGATATCTGGCACAGAGAAATCACTACCTGATTTTTTTCATACAAGAGGCAGTATGTAGAGTAGAAAGATCATTCTACTTAGAATCCTGCATATAAATTCTGTTTTTCCTGAATGATTGCCCAAAGGTTATATATCCCATTCAAAAAAAAATATTTTAAAAGGCAATCCCCAATTCAAAGAAATTTTTAAGATTTCAATGTTCTATTAGGTGAAAAATTTCTTGAGAAATGGGTGCTATTAATAACAATAACATTTTTTAAGATTTTTTTTTATTTATTTTAGAGAGAGAAAGAGAGCAAAAGCAGGGAGAGGGGCAGAGGGGGAGGGAGAGGGAAAGGGACAGAATCCCAAGCAGACTCCACACTGAGTGTGGAGCCAGATGTGGGGCTTGATCCCATAATCCTGAGATCAGGACCTGAGCCAAAACCAAGAACCAAACATTTAACTGACTGAACCACCCAGGCACCCCAATAATGATGACATTTTAATTACTAAATCTCATCCTTCCTATATTACAGACTCATGGCATAAATATGAGAGATTACTTATATACTATTTTTTAAAGATTTTATTTTTCAGTACTCTCTACCTCCAACTTGGGGCTTGAACTCACAATCCCAAGATCAAGAGTTGCATTCTCTACTAATTGAGCCGGCCAGGCACCCCTACTTAAATACTATTTTAAATAACAATGTACACTGAAACTAAAATTAAAAATTATGTCCGAGTACCATGTAGAATTCAGTTGTAGTCATATTTTTCTTTTACCTTAAAATTATGGCATCAGCCACTTATGCACTTGTTCAGGATCCAAAATAAAATGTTGATTTAATACTAAATATGCCAAAATGCAATACAAGTTAATATTTATACTAATATACCATACATCCCATGTATATGCATACAAACATATATATATGATTAGAGGAATTATTGACAAAATATTTGCCTTTAAGCCAGGAGAGGTATTAGTAAAATAAATAAAATATACATGAATATTCCAGTCTTCCCTATTGTCAACTATTAGACAGATCTCATTGAAACAAAGATCATACTGGTGATAAGGAAACCAAATAGAAGCTTATTAAAGTTATACAAGTAAGAACTGAACTAAGTCAATGAAAATGGAAACTGAAGAGCCTGAGGTGGCAAATGGTGAGGGAACATTCAAAAACTATCAAGAAGAAATAACTGGGTGGCTCAGTTGGTTAAGCGACTGCCTTCGGCTCAGGTCATGATCCTGGAATCCCGGGATCGAGTCCCACATCAGGGTCCCTGCTTGGCAGGGAGTCTGCTTCTCCCTCTGACCCTCCCCCCTCTCATGCTCTCTCTCTCTCTCATTCTCTCTCTCTCTCTCTCTCAAATAAATAAATAAAATCGTAAAAAAAAAATACTTAAATAAAAAATAAATAAAAAAGAAGAAATAATTTAAAGTCAGTGATTTATTGGATATTAAGGGATATGTAAGAGATAGAAATATAGATGATACATAATGCTACATTACCCAGTGATCAAGTCACTTTCATACCTAGTGATGTGAAATACCTGTGGAAGATCCAAGAAGAAATGCCAAAGAGGCAATTATTTTAGTTCATGGCCAGGCAGCTAAAATATTAGGTTCAAATATGAACATGTGATCAACTCCGTATTGATTCAGACCATTCAGATGGATTTCTTAAAGTTAAATATTTTAAGTAAGATACTTATTACTATTATACAAAAAAAGATTTCTTTGGGGCGCCTGGGTGGCTCAGTCGGTTAAGCGTCTGCCTTTGGCTCAGGTCATGATCCCAGAGTCTTGGGATCGAGCCCTGCATCAGGCTCCCTGCTCCACGGGAAGTCTGTTTCTCCCTCTCCTACTCCCCCTGCTTGTGTTCCCTCTCTTGCTGTGTCTCTCTCTGTCAAATAAATACACAAAATCTTAAAAAAAAAAAAAAAGATTTTACTTTTTTAAGATTTGTTTATTTATTTTAGAAAGAGAGAGGGAATGTGGTGGGGGGTTCTGCAGAGGGAGAAAGAGAGAATCTCAAGTAGTCGCCCCACTGAGTGAGGAGCCCGACACTGGTCTTGATCTCACAACCCTGAGATCAAGACCTGAGCCAAAATCAAGAGTCAGAATGTTTAAGTGACTTAACCACCGAAGTGGCCCCAAAAAAGATTCCTTTATAAAATAAATATTACATGTGTTAGCAGAAATGGGTTCCAGCTTATGATAGATTCAGACATTATTTATCTTTTATTGACTTTTATTGCTTTAAATCAGGAATTCAAAGAAGAGAGACAATTTAGATGCTGATGCTCAGATGCTGGGTAGACTTACACTCTATAAACCCTAACTCCCAGTCTCTTGGTTTATTCAATGTCACAGGGCTGGAGAATTGAAAGGCTATCATCAAAGTACCCCAAGCCATTTATTCAGTCCAAGCAGGTGATACCATCATTCTTTGAATTGCTAACAACAAAGGAGAGAGTGGTAAAGTGAGCTGTGCCAGACTTGAGGCAGCAGATAGAGATGAAACAGGTGGGAGCTATTGTTCCATAAATTCACATCAAAACAGGCAATAACGGCCAGGAATTAGGGTTATCACTATAGATCCTTTGGAGTGAATATTAGGTCTAATCAAATATACCTAATATACATACACAGAACATTCCATCCCAAAGCAACAGAATACACATTCTCCTCAAGCACATATGGAACATTCTCCAGAATAGATCATATGTTAGGTCACAGTTTTAAAAAAATTAAGAACATTGAAATCATATCAAGCACCTTTTATGACCACAATGGAATGAAACTAGAAATCAACCACAAGAAGAAAATTGGAAAATTTACAAATATGTGGAGATTAAATGTATTCCTGAACAACCAGTGAGTCAAAGAAAAAATCAAAAGGTAAATAAAACTATATCCTGAGACAAATGAAAATGGAAATACAGAACCTATGTGAGGCTGAAAAGCAGTTCTAAGAGGTAAATTTGTAGTGATAAATACCTAAATTTTAAAAAGAAGAAGAAAGATCTCAAATAAGCAACCTAGATTTACACTTGAAGGGAATAGAAAAAGAAGGTCAACCTAAGCCCAAAGTTAGTAGAAGAAAGGAAATAACAAAGACCACAGCAGATATAAATGAAATAGAGACTAAAAAAAATTTTTTTAAAGATCAAGAAAGAGCTGTTTTTTTAAAAACAAACAAAACTGGCAAACTTGTAGCTATACTAAGAAAAAAACAGAGAAGTCTCAAATAAATAAAATAAAAAAGAGGTGACATTACAACTGATAACTTAAAAATAGTAAGGATTATAAGAAATTACTATGAACAACTATATGCCAATAAATTATATGCCAACCAGTTAGATAACTTAAAAGAAATGGATACATTCCTAGAAAGATACAACCTACCCAAACTGAAACATGAAGTAATAGAAAATCCAAAGAGACCAATTATTAGAATGGAAATTGAATCAGCAATCAAAAACCTCCCCAAAAAGCAAAGTCCAGAATCAGATGGCTTCACTGGTGAATTCTACCAACATTAAGGAAGAAATAACACCAATCCTTCTCAAACTCTTTCCAAAAATAGAAGAAAAGAGAACACTTCCAAACTTATTTTACCAGGCCAGCATTATCCTTGTACCAAAGCCAGACAAGGACACTACATGAAAAGAAAATTACAGGCCAAAATCCCTGATGAACATAGATGTAAAAATCCTCAACAAAATATTAACAAACCACATTCAACAATACATTTAAAAGGGCACCTGGGTGGCTCAGCAGGTTAAGCATCCAATTCTTGGTTTCAGCTCAGGTCATGATCTCGGGGTCCTGGGATCAAGCCCCACATCAGGCTCTACACTCAGTGAAGTCTGCTTGTCCCTCTCCCTCTGCTCCTCCCTACCCCCTCAAGTGGATAAATAAAATCTTAAAAAAAAAAAAAAACACTACATTAAAAGGATCATAGACCATGATCAAGCAGGATTTGTTCCAGATGCAAGGATGGTTTAACATCCACAAATCAATCAATAGAATGCACCACAACAACAAAATGAAGAATAAAACCATATGATCTTCTCATTAGATGCGGAAAAGGCATTTAACAAAATTTAACATTCTTTCATGATACAAAAAAAAAAAAAAAACCTCTACAAACTGGTTATAGAAAGAACATACCTCAACATAATAAATACCATATACAACAAGCCCACATCTAACACCATACTCAATGATCAAAAGCTGAAAGTTTTTCCTTAAGATCAGACAAGAAAAGGATGCCCACTCTTGCCACTTTTGTTAAATATGGTAGTAGAAGTCCTAGCCAGAGCAATTAGGCAAGACAAAGAAATAAAAGGCATCCAAATCAGAAAGGAAGAAGTAAAACTCTGTTTGTGAATGACATGACACTATATATAGAAAACCCTATAGACTACACACACACACACACACACACACACACACACACACACACACACACTGGTAGAACTAAAAAACAAATTCAGTGAAGTTACAGGATACAAAATCAATATTAAAAATCAGTCATGTTTCTATACACTAAAAATGAACTATCAGAAATAGAAATTAAGAAAACAATCCACTTATAATAGCAGAAAAAGAATAAAATATTCAGGAACAAATTTAACCAAGGAGGTGAAAGATCTGAAAACTATAAGACATTGATGAAAGAACTGAAGAAAATACAAATATATGGTAAGATGTATCATGCTCCTGGATCAGAAGAATGAGTATTTTTCAAATGTCCACACTACCCAAAGTCATATACATATTCAATGCAATCCCAATCAAAATCCCAGTGGTACTTTTCACATAAGTACAAAACAATCCTAAAATTTGTGTGGAACTATAAAAGAATCCAAATAACCAAAGCAATCTTAGAAGAACAAACCTAGACACATCACACTTTCTGATTTCAAACTATTATTACAAAATTAGAGTAATCAAAACAGTATGATATTGGCAAAAAAAAAACCCAGATACATAGTTCAATAAAATAGAATAGAGAGCCCAGAAATAACCCCAAGCAGATATAGTCAATTAATTTTTGACAAATGAGCCAAGAATATGCAATGGGGAAAGAATCGGCTCTTCAATAAGTGGTGTTGGGAAAATTGAACAGCCACATGCAAAAGAATGAAACTGGACCACTGTCTCACACCATACAAAAAGTCAACTCAAAATAGATAAAAGTTAACTTGAATGTCAGACCTGAAACCATAAAACTCTAAGAAAACATAGGGGGTAAGCTCCTTGACATTGGTCTTGGCAAGGATTTTTTGGATTTGACACCAAAAGTAAAGGCAAGAAGTGCAAAAAGAAACAGGTGGGACTGCACCAAACTAAACAGCTTCTGCACAGCAAAGAAAACCATCAACAAAATAAGACAACCTACTGAGGGAGAAAATATTTCATAAGGGGTTAATATCCAAAACATAGAAGGAACTTATACAACTCAATAGCAAAAAAGTAAATTAAAATTAAAATAGTCCAATTAAAAAATGGGCAAAGGACCTGATAGATATTCTCCAAAGAAGACATACAAATTGCCAGCAGTTATACAAAAAGGTGCTCAACATCACAAATTATCAGGAATGCAAATCAAAACCACAATGAGATATCACCTCACACCTATCAGAATGTCTCTTATCAAAAAAGCAAGAGATAACATGCTGGCAAGGATGTTAAAAAAAAGGGAACCCTTGTATACTGTTGGTGGCAATGTGAACTGGAACATTCAAAATGGAAAGCAGCAAGAGATTCCTCAAGAAGTTAAAAAGGAAACTACTTTATGATCCAGCAATCCCACTTCTGGGTATATAGCCAAATGAATGAAATCAGGCTCTGGAAAATGTATATACTCTCTTCTGTTCCTTGCTGAATTTTAACAATATCCAAGGAATGGAAACAATCTAAGTGTCCATCACTGAATGAAAGGATCAAGAAAATGCAGTTTACATACACAAAGAAATATTATCCAGCTGTTTAAAAAAAAATAAAAAGGAAATCCTGTCATTTACAACAACATGGATGAAACTGGAGGACATTATACTAAGTGAAGAAAGCCAAACAGAGAAATACAAATACTTTATGGTATCATTTATATGTGGAATCTGAAAAAGGAAAAAAAAAAAAAAAGGCCAAACTCACAGAAACAGAGTAGAGTGTTCATTGCCATGGTCCAGAGGGTGAAGTAAGTAGAGAGAGGCTGGTAAAACTTTCAGTTACAAGATGAATAAGTTCTGAGTATCTAGTGTATAATATGATGACTATAGTTGATAACATTTTATGATGTCATTGAAATTTGCTGAGAGAATACAACTTAAACACCCCCTCCCCCCCAAAAAAAAAGGTAAATATGTGTAGTGATTGGTGTGTTAATTAACTCAATGGGGAGAAACCTTTCACACTGTGTGTGTGTGTGTGTGTGTGTATATATATATATAGCAAATCATCTCTTTATATATTTCAATTTATTATAATTTTATTTGTCAGCTATACCTCAATAAACCTGAAGAAAATAAATAAGTAAAGATCTCTGACTTCTATGGGGGAAGAAAAAAAAGTAGCGATTGAAGCCACAGGCAAATGTTGCCACTTAGGGAACATGCAGGGAGCAAATGGCTGAGGCTCGACTCTTAGGGAATGCTGCATTTAACATGTATTACAACCAGGAATACCCATTACATTAAGCCAAATGGTATTCATATCCCACAGAAATATATTTTAAGTTCATCTGACACTGAAAAACAGTAAGGTTAACTGAAACAAACACAAAATATAACAATTGTCAGTATCTGGTACAACAAACTAACAAATCCCTCTTTCCTCCCTCACAAGGTCAGTGGGTCTTTAACATGTTATTTTTTGCCACTACTAAGCCTCACAGGTTTTGCATTTCTATCGGCTGTATCTCAGCCAGTCCGCTCTTCCAGTGTTATTACACACAGTCCCTTCTAGTCGGAAAACTGGGGAGAGAAATGGGAGAATCTTAGTTTCTTGCTTTTCTGAGCTCCATCTTCGTCCCCCACTCTTTGTTTTTCAAGCCAGAGTCATTTCCAGTTGTGATTATTTTCTTTTTCCTAGCTTTCTAACCAATTCTCCGAACAGCTTCTTCCCAGCCAGTCTTCCAATCATACCCTGTTCTATGAAATATCTGTACATTGTAATTCCAGATGCTGCGACAACAAAACTCCATTTTCTCCTTCAATATAAGGTCAAAGGTAAAGTTGGACCATTGCCAAAAAACATCTCTGCATTGCTCTGCACCATTTCCTGTCACTGCAGACAGAGCTGGGGCACGGCTCAGAGGCAGGATGCCAAGCCTGATGGAGCAGGAGAAGGAAGGGATACGTGGAAAACAGCTGATTACTGAAGAAGCAGAGAAGTAGGAAATGGACATTCATGACTAATGTGTGAATTTTTGATGACTCTCTAAACATATGAATCTCAACCATGTTGAAAGTTAAGATTTCTGGTCTAAAAATCATTAATGGCATCATTACCAGTTTCTACAAAGCCTCTTCAATAGAAAAGGGTGCTTGTCAGCTGACTGCTACTTTGAATATACCCAATTGAAATCTGACCCCTTCTTTTTGACCATCTTTTTCATCACTCTGCTCTGACTTTCAGCTCTGAGTAACCGATCTCAGCTAATCATTTTTTCCCTGATGGCAGAGGAGAGGAAAGCATTGGGAGCCTGTGCCTCTGCACAGTCATCTATTATCAGCTGAAGATGTGGCAGATACAGAAGGGGAAATCAGGCTGCAGAGTCTTTATCTGGCCTTCACTGTTTCTATCTATTTTAGCTTAGAAGAGGTTTTAGGAGTTAAGGCTATTTCATGCAGCATGTCATAAATTCTGGGAGAGTTATGCAAAACTGCAAAGGCAGAATTCAGAAACAATGGGGTTCATATAGTGTCCTGTGACCACTTTCTCTTCTTTCCTTAATTGTTCAAGATTCTCAGTGTTAAATCTGAACGCCAACAGTCTATAAAAATAATTTATATTTCTAGTGATGACAGTAATTTCATGAAATCATGAATCTCAGATTGCAGAGTTCTCAGAAATAATCTATCTGATTTAAAGAACATTGGATAAGAAGACATACAACAGAAAACAATAAACAGAACAATCTTATGCACGTATTCCAGTATAATCTTTGCTAGCAATTTACCAAGAATACAGTTCTGATTTGACTAGGACATACCAGTTTTGATTATCTTTATGTTGCCAACTGTGGACTGACTTGTATTCCCCCAAAATTCATATGTTGAAGCCCTAACCCCCAGTGTGATGGCATTCAGAGATGGGGCCTTTGGGAGGTAATTAGGGTTAGATGAGGTCATAAGAGTGGGGCCCTCATGTGGGATTAGTAGCCTTGCAAGAAGAGAAAGAGATAGAAGGCAGCTGTCTGCAAGCCAAGGACAGGGCTCTCACCAAGAACTGAATCGGCTAACACCTTGATCTTGGACTTCCCAGCCTCCAGAACTATAAGAAATACATTTATTGTTTAAGCCATCCATTGTATGTTATTTTGTCATAGCAATCCACTCAGACTAATAAAGTGCCCAGATGGAAAAATAAGTTGCTTAACCAAAAAGTAAACAAAATCACCAAAGATAATTTATTTCCCAAAGTTACCTTAATTGTGCCTAGGCAGAAACAGTATCATACAAAGGCATGGTTTCTGTTATCTCTTTTCCTTGACTACCACGTTTAATTCATAAACAAGCTCCATTAACTCTGTCACCACACATATAATAAATCTAACCACTTCCCTCCATTTCACCATCATCTTTCACCCAGATAGGGTAGTAGCCCCCTAGCGTGTCTCGGCTTCACCTCTTGACCTCCCATAAGCCATTCTCCCCACAGAAGCCAGACTGACCTTTTAAGATATAATACACTCTCCTGTTTAAAAATCCCCGATGTCTTTTCCTTGCATTTAAAATGAAACCCAAACTTCTCACTCAGTTTGGAAAGCTCAGCACAACTTGGACCATGATTACCTCTCCAATCTGGTCTTATATCACTCTCCACTTCAACTTCACTATATCCCCAAATTACCCGTCAAGTACATTCCTGCCATAGTACTATGGTGCTAGTGTTCCCTTCTAGAGATCCTCCTCATTTGGATCTTTATCTGGCTGGCTTCTCCTTGTGGTTCAGATTTCAGTTTAAATGTCAGCTTTTCAGAGAGATATTTGTGACCACACAGCCTAAAATAAGCACCCTGTTATTCTCTACTACACCAGTCTGCTTAAATTCTGCAGAGTATTTGTTGTCGGCTGATATTTTGCTTACCTTCTTCCTTATTCATTGAATGTAAGCTCCATGAAAGCCAGAACTTGCTTGTATTATTCATAGATACATCCTTAGCTCCTAAAGTAGAACTGGGCACAGGTACTCACATACATTTTTTAAATGAACTAATAAACAAATTAGATAATTTTAGGGCATTAAAGAGGTCTACCTATAAAAATGTATTCCTTTCTTCTACTATAGTACCAGAAATTTCTATAATTAGAATCATTTCTATTAAATTCTAATTGGAAAAACTCTATTAAAATGTAAACATGTAAGTAAAATAACCTGTTAAAGTATAATTACTCATTAAAATTTTCATATAACTGGTTTATTTTTTAACCCTAGATAAAAACATTGCTTCAATAAAATGGGTTGTGAGAGTTAAAAGAAAGGGTGTGAAATGGTATTTGGAAGTTAATCCCCAGAAAAAGAAAGTAACATAATGGGAAGGTCTTAAGTAGCTAGAGATCATAAGTGACAGGGTCACCTGGGCAAAACTTCTGTGTAAAGTCTGCGCTAAGGAACTCCTAATTTTATATCTCATTTCTTTCTCTCAACTGTTAAAGTACTTCCCTAGTTATGTTTTCAACAATCATCTACCATTTCTGTGAATCAGGCAGGTTTTATCATCCCTTCCAATCCACCAAAACAGGGAAATGAGGACCATTTGCCACATGGTTACTTGCTGGTAGATCTAACAACAGGCCACAGCTCTTCTAATGGCCAATCCCTTCTTCTACTGTGCCCATTTAGACACCTAGACCAGGAAATTCTCACTAAAGATTCTATGAGCTGGTAAGATTACCATATTCCATGAGTAACATGAGAGGCATGAGGGGTTATGTTTGGAGGGATGCAAATTATAGGAATGAAACTATTTTAGAAAATATCAATAACCCCATCACTAACCTCCTACCCTGCTCCATACACCTCCAGAATGTTGCTTACATATTTACATCATCTAATTTCACTTTGCTTTGTTATTCACTCATTAAACATTCAGCAAATATTTATTGAGCACGCGTGAAGTGACAGGCTTTATGCTAAGTGCCTGGAACACATTAGAGAACAAAATAAATTCCCTTTCTTTATTTTACCTTATTATACAGGTATTGCAAGATTTGCAAGTTCCTTAATAGCAAAATGCATTTTTTTGTTCAAGTACTTAGTCTCTCCCCACTCTACAGCCTATGAATATTTGCTAAAGTTAACGGTGGAATTGGACAGATTAGAATGAAATGCAATGTGTTCTGACCCCACATCCTACACCCAGGTCATGTTTGTCTTAGGCTGTTTAGGGCTTAGGTAGAGGCAATGAAGAATGGCAAATGTAGCAAACAACTGAAAGTATGTCAGTGTTCCCCAAAGTAAGATCTTTAGGGTTGGCTGGGTTTCTCAGTGGGTTGAGTGGCAGGCTCCTGATTTTGGCTCAGGTCATGATCTCAGGGTCCTGGGATGGGGCCCTGCATCAGGCTCCATGCTCAGCGGGGAGCCTGCTTGAGGTTCTCTCCCTTGTCCTCTGCCCCTACCACCCATGTGTTTTCTCCCTCTCTCTCAAATAAATAAATCTTTAAAAAAAAAAAAAAAAAGTAAGATCTTTAGACCATAAGCATCAGAATCTTCTAAGATATTTGTTAAATGTCAAAATTCTATAACAGCAATGCAGATCTACTAAGCGGAAATCTCCCAAGGAAGTCTGCAGGCATCCTGGAGACTCTTCAGCACATTCAAGTTCAAAAACCACTGCTTTAAACCTCAAGTTAGAGCCAGAGACAATAAAACAATGTACCCTACTTGTTCTGAGAGTGCCAAATCACTTATAAGTGACTTATTTTGGTATCTCTTCAGTTGACTCAAGTTCAATTGCTAGTACTTGGTAGACAAATGACACAAATAAAAAAAAAAAAACGCAGCCACTTTAGATAAGATCCTGGAGTTGAGATGTTATCTGGAGCTTATCAAGCATCTGACTGAGCCATTGGCTTTTGTGGAAGTTCTGCAAAGAGCAGACAGCATTTCTCCAAAACTATCTAGTGATGACTGACTTTGGTTCTTTTATTTTATCTGAATAATTAACTCAAATAAAGGCAGCTTTTTGGTCTAAATAGCCATTGTCAATTATTCCATTTTCGGCTTGACTTTAATGCTGAAGATTTGGCTGACTGGTGCCAAGTAAATATATTGTTATCATTTTTAATAATATAATTCCAATTATCACAAATTTCATTGCGAAATAAAAATTACATTTTCTTGACAGGGAGAAGTATTTGTTTTTTCAAGTGAAGGCACCTTGCATTATCATGATAATTCTATCTCAAGATCCTTGTACTGATTTTTTTTAATGTAATGTATCACCCTTCCAAACCATTTGTAATCTCATCAAAGCATTTATCTGATGAAATACTTTTAGTTTCCCAGATAATGCCAGAACATAGTGACATCAAAATGGCCCTATCATGTACTCCCACTGGATTTTTATTGAAATCTTTCATTTGAATGCATTGAAAAAAAAAGGGAAGGGTTCTTCTATGTATTGAAACATAAATCTCATGAGACTCTATTAAGAACAAGTTCTTCCTTTCCATAAAACATTTTTTAAAAGAGTTTGTGCTGTGTACATCTTTACTATTGTCATTTATTTAAAGCTGGGTATTTTCGAACTCCAAATTTATTTCCCCTACCAATGAAGAAACAACTACTCACAGCCACACCCAAATACTAGCTTTTTGTTTTTACCATTGGACACAGATTCAAACTAACCTGTTTTATTTTACAGATTGATCTGCTTTATATGCTACTTCATTTTATCACTTCTTGTAATACAAGTGATATTTAACCCAGACCACCTCCAAAATAAAGTCATTTGCATTGAATTTATTAATTCTAATATAACTTCGTAAAGAGTAGTCAAGACTTGCAGCAACCTGAAGCGTTTTTCTTTTTTTAAGTCTAAAGTTCTTTTTTTAAGACAAGTTTTGAGCTATCTCCAGAATAATATCAGCAGTCAGAGTTTTAGGAAGAGTGGTATTGGCTCCATAACGTCCACACTCACAGTTCACATGCAGTCCCTTTACAGGCCCACTGTCCTCCTCCATGCTTTACTCTCAGCTTTCTTCCCAAAGAGGGTTCCAATAGGTGAGCAGTGTCTAGGACACATAATGGAGGACAGTACAAGGAAAGGATCAAACGGCCATGAGAGAAATCCAAAACAGGCCAAAGAGCAATAAAGGAATTACACTTTGCTAGGATTCAATCAGCTCAATCAGAAGATGAAAGGAAGTTGTCCCCCTCTCTCTCCTATTCCCATATTTATGGACAGACATCATCAGACTACTTTTGTAGAGATTGTGAAGGGACCCTAAAACTAGAAAAGCTGAAAGTAGCATATGCTTAGGTCGGAGGACTTGAAATACTTCAGAAATTAAAAAGGCCCAATCTAAATCTGCTGCCTACTAAAGGCAGAACTGCCCCAGAACTTGTAGTTCCTCTAAACACTGTCAATTTGGAACACTCTTTATAAAAACAAATCCATTCTAAGAAAAAAAATAATGATGTTTGACTGCTTCTCCAAAGCTTGCCAAATGTTCTGGCTGAAGAGTCCGTTGAAGTATCTCTCATGAACAGCTCCATGCAAGGTTTCTATCTTAAGCAGCTACCTTCCCAGCCCCACTCCACCCCTGTTCTTCTTATGAGATACCAGGAGAAATCTGCTATATAGATATGTACTATTTTATTCTTTAAAACCATAAATGTTTATTTGAAGTCATGAGATTCATGTGCAATCAATTTGAATTTTATTCAAATTTTCCATACTCTAGAAATATCAAGCTTTTTGTTTCTATAATCTGTGCTAGAAAGAGTTAAATTCTCCCAAGATTCAGAACTTAAAAGTCTATCCGTTCAGGCAAATGTGTTATGACATTCTACACCTTTTTAAAAATTTCCTCTAGGTGCCTGGGTGGCTTTTGGTTAAGCATCTGCCTTCTCAGGTCCTGATCCCAGGATCCTGGGATCAAGCCCCAATTTGGGCTCCCTGCTCAGCAGGGGGAAACACAGCCATACCCTATAAACACTCTCGCACATGTTCAGAAGGAGACATTCAAAAATGGTAATAACAGCAGTGTTTATGTAGCAAAGAAATTCATTTTAAAAAAGCCAAGTGTCCATCAAAAAGAGAATAAATTGGGGGTGCCTGGGTGGTTCAGTCGGTTAAGCGTCTGCCTTCGGCTCAGGTAATGATCCCAGCGTTCTGGGATCAAGCCCCGCATCAGGCTCCCTGCTCCGCGGGAAGCCTGCTTCTCCCTCTCCCACTCCCCCTGCTTGTGTTCCCTCTCTCGCTGTGTCTCTCTCTGTCAAATAAATAAATAAAATCTAAAAAAAAAAAGAATAAACTGAAGAATACTCACACAATGAAATATTATTTAGCAGTGAAAATAAGCCAATATATACAACACACTCAACTATCTACCAATATACACTATATACAATATTGGATGAATTTCATATGCATAATTTAAATTTTTTTAAAAAGTCACAAAACACTACATATAGTATGATACCACTGAATATAGCTAAAAATAAGCAAAAGTAGCCTGGTGATGGGTATTAAAGAGGGCACGTACTAAATGGAGCACTGGGTGTTATATGCAAACAATGAATCATGGAACACTACATCAAAAAGTAATGATGTAATGTATGGTGATTAACATAACATAATAAAATAAAAATAAGCAAAAGTAAAAATATATTATTTACATTTATATGCAGTAATATTTTTTAAAACGCAATTTAATGCTAAATATTATTGCTGTCAAAGCAAAGAAATAGGATAAGGAGTAAAAGTAGCTTCAGTGTTATTGCTAATTTGCTGGTTATTAGTAGGGAGGTGAGCTCAGGAGGATTTTTTGCATTATTTTGTTTCATAACTTAAATATAAATTGTACATTTTTTTGTATGAGTCAAATATTACATATAAGTGTTTATTAAGGAATTAGAGCATTAGATTTTAGCTGGATTGCTGATTTCCCAAGGCAAACCCCAGGCCAAGAGTAAGTCCATCAGAAGCAAAGTTAGCAGGGGAAAAAAAAAGAAAAGAAAGGAAGAAAGAAATCAGACTGTAAGCCATTTAATTATGTAGACTTGGAAACATTCAATTTTTTAAAACATATCAGGCTCCTTTTCACCATCTAAATCCAATTTTCTCAAGTAGCTATAATCCAAATCCAGACCATGAGACTACCAAATCCAGAATGTATTTTGCTTCCAGGAGTGCTAGATGTCACTCCTAAAAGTAAGTCATCCTTTGAGAACCTGAAAATATTTATATGACTCTTTGCAGTGCACTAGGATATTCTTCTGCTGTTAAACATCCTACAACGATAAACAGATGGTTACAATAGAGTAGAGTGTGCTAACTGCTGTAATAGGCAAGTTCAGACTGTCTTGGGAGCATCTAGCTACGGCACAGGCTTTCCAGAGAAGATGGCATCTGACTTTAAGTTTGAAGTATGTACAGTGCTGTCAAATGAATAAATGGGTGATGGACTACCCAAAAAATATAGTCTTTCATTCCTAAGAAACTACTAGGTATACTTTGTGAATAGCTTAAAAGATCTTCAGCGGGTAATTCCTGATGTGCCAGATTTTTGCCTTCCCTGGTAACTTTGGAATCTAATTCCCACATTAAATTCAATCCTAACATATACTGACACACTGCTCTGAAGATATTTTAATTCTACACTAGGGTATTTAGCTTTTACTAGTTTCTTTTCTAAATTCACTCCAAAGCACTGTATCAGTTTTTTTTTTTTTTTTAAAGATTTTATTTATTTGACAGGGAGATAGAGAGAGAACACAAGTAGGCAGAGAAGCAGGCAGAGGGAGAGGGAGAAGCAGGCTCCCCGCAGAGCAGGGAGCCCGATGCGGGACTCGATCCCAGGACCCTAGGATCATGACTTGAGCCAAAGGCAGCCGCTTAACCGACTGAGCCACCCAGGCGCCCAGCGCTGTATCAGTTTTTTAAAATCATGGAAATACAGTTTTGGAGGAGAGAGGTAAGATCACCTAATCCATTTCTCTTATCCTATATATATAATTACAATAAATCCAGAGTCTCATGTGAATCAGTTTTAGAATAGTGGCATATTTTAAAAGCTCAGTTAATAATCAAAAGTAAAAACTTTTTTGAATTCCATCTTTACTTACTTTTCTCACAAACCACTGTAACTGATTCACTGAGTGGGAGCTGGACTCATTCAAAGATGAAAGCAACTATATTCTTCTTACTGCTCCTCATTAAACTGGCTTCATGGACTCATTTGTCCCCCTCTGGATGGAATCCCAGACAAGTACTGTGGTTGCTGAGCACCTCACTTTAGAATGTGAGAGTCCCCAAAAATGCTCTCAGCCTTTTGACCTCTCCTAAAGCTTTGAGGCAAAAAGAGGTGGCATTGGCATCTTGTTCCACATGAACATACAACCCACAGCCTCATTTACTGAAATTCATACTCTCCTATCCCCTTTCCGACAACCCACAGCTGCTCCAGTCAGTACCATTATCTTCTCCAAAATAACCCGCTCCAAACAAGTCTTTATGTGTCTGCAGAAAACCTGAGTTTCCTTTCTCTTCCTTTACCTTGCCCTTAGCCTTTTTCCAAAGAGTTTTAAAAATTATTTTTAGAAGAAATAGATGAGGTAAAAATGAGCTGCCAATTACAAGATTTGCTTTTCACAGATTAGGACAGTATGAAGAAGTTAGTGAACAGTCTCAAGGTAATGAACTGTCCCTTTACACATATAAGGAATCATATCTAGAAAGGTAGAATGATTTGTTCAAGTTCACATAACTAATTAGGGAGAGAGGTGTCAATGTAACCCTCCTGCAACCAGGAAATTTTCTAATCAATAGGATAAAATTATATTACATTTTGTCAAGGATTTAGCAAAGAATTTATTTTTTTTTGTAGTTTTTAATTTTATTATATTATGTTAGTCACCATACAATACATCATTAGTTTTTGATGTAGTGATCCACGATCCATTGTTTTCGTATAACACCCAGTGCTCCATGCACTACGTGCCCTCCTTAATACCCATCACCGGGCTAACCAATCCCCCCTCCCCCCTCCCCTCTAGAACCCTGTTTGTTTCTCAGGTCCATAGTCTCTCATGGTTCATCTCTCCCTCCAATTCCCCCCCCCCAATTTTTCCCTTCCTTCTCCTAATGTCCTCCGTGTTATTCCTTATGTTCCACAAATAAGTGAAACCATATGATAATTGACTTTCTCATAGCAAAGAATTTAAATAATTTAGGAAGTTTGAAGCACATTAATCTATTGCTGGTTTGGAAGCAACTGTTTTAAACGGCAACTCTGATTTCTTGAATGAGATGTTTACAAGTGAGTTATCCTATTAATTCTGATGATACAAATTCCCAGCCTCTGAATAGTTCAGGTTGTTGGGACATGTCAATCTTTGTGGATAGGTGGGGAAAAAATCTTTGTGGATAAAGATAGGTAGCAAAAAGAAAAATTTTAAGGTACCATTTCTCAATGAGCATAATTTCTTAAAATTGAATCCCTGTGTCTTTTGATGGAAGCATATCTGCCACAATAATTAGATCTCCCAGTCAGAGAAGGAGAATTTCCATAAAGGTTTGCTTTTTGGAAAAAAAAAAATTACTAACTACTTCGTGTCTACCCCTGCATTAGGGTGGGAGACATAAAGATGAATAAAAAATATATCCTGCCTTCCAAAAGCTGGCATTTTTATTTTTTAAAAATCCACATATTACAAGTATAAAAGTGAAAGTGCCAAGATAAAATGATATGGGTTCAGAAGAGGGTTCTTAATAAATATATTTTGAATGAGTGAATGACCACTCTCTGGAGGAGGTAGCATTTGAAATGACATTTGAAAATGGGTAGAATGTGAACATGCAGACACTTGGAAAAGAACTTTAAATCAGAAAGACTACCATATGTACAGATAGGTGGGAAAGCACAGAGAATAAGAACTATGGCTACTATTTGGGCCTGGCACTCGTTTAGCACTTTACAAATATTATCTAATTCCACCCTCATAGTGATATTGTTATTATCCAGATTTTACAGAAGATAATAAAAACTAACATGTACCAAACACTTATTGTGTGCCAGGCACTGTTCTTAGGACTTCTATGTATATATGGTCCCATTTTATCTTCTTAACAAACCTATAATATGAATAATATGATGGTCCCCATTTTCTAATAAAGATAATATGGATGAGAGAAATGGAATATCTTGCCCAAAGTCATGCAGAAAGTGATGATGAAGCCTGGTTTCACCCCCAGGTAAGTTCAATTCCAGAGCCTTTGCTCTAAATTTTTGTTATACTCCTTCTCTAGAAAATAACAAGTTCAGTTTGGTCTGAACAAAGAGTACAACAAAAAGAGCAATCATAAATAAAGTAAAAAAGGGGCACCTGGGTGGCTCAGTAGTTAAGCATCTGCCTTTGGCTCAGGTCATGATCCCACGGTCCTGGGATCGAGCCCCACATCGGGCTCCCTCCTTGGCAAGAAGCCTGCTTCTCCCTCTCCCACTCCCCCTGCTTGTGTTCCCTCTCTCGCTGTGTCTCTGGCAAATAAATAATAAAATCTTTAAAAAATAAATAAATAAAGTAAAAAAAAGTAAAACAGGGCTTAAATGTTTGGCTATGTTTTCCTTTCATTCTGTGGACAAAAGGAAGTTATTGGAGCCTATCTGTTTGGTTCTGGTTTTCAAAAAACCATTCAAGCCAAGAATGCTTATTGCTTTTTATTCTAGATGTTAAAGAGCTCAGAACTGCACTTCTTCATACTTGTTTTTTCCAGGTGCAGGAAAGGTTCACTCTAGGATAAATAACCCCCCACAAACTCCACATAGTGATAAGGGAGGAAGATCATGGCCAGTAAGCAACTCCTTCAAAGACTTAGGGAAGAGGATCAAAAGCCCACCAGCCAAATCCCAGATACAAACGTGTCTCATTTGGCCACACCTTATTTTAAATGTTGGAAATTTTCACACAAAAATTTGAACTTGAGAGTTCTCTTAAAAATTCAGCACATCTCACAATGCCATATTACATGACAATGTTTAGCTGGAGCGGAGCAGGGAATGCATGCTTTATATAAGTCATGCTCTCCAGCTTGCCACAGTCCCGACAACTCTCTATGCATTTTTATTTATCTCTTCTTTTATTGCTCTAAATCTTTATGATTAATTAAAAAATATTTCAAATAAACAAAAAATATCACACAAAATAAGAAAATAGACACGTCTACCCAACCCACCACTTGATTTAACACACTTTGTCATACTTGCTAGATAACAATTTTTTTTATTTTAAAGAAATAAAATGTTATGGAATTTTTAAATATTTCTGGTTGGAGTGGAAACTGCTGTAAGTACTTTGGAAAGAAATTTGGCCATACCTAATAAAGCTCAAGATCTTCAGACGTAGCCATATAACTAGAGATATCTACTATAGAAAAACTCTCGGATGTATGCATGAGCCACATGACTTCCTATTCTTTTACAATCAGCCCACTTCACTCATTTATATTATCTGCCTGGCCTGTAGGTATCTGCAACATCTAGATATAGCTTGTGAGGAGAGGGAATTTATTTTTTATTAAATTCACTAGAAAAATTTTATCTCTTGAAATAGACATTCCAGAACTTGAGCCCAAGGAAATGGGATTTGGAATTATTTCTGACATGGCTAGCATGAAAGAGTCCCAATATCGACGGTCCCTGCAGCAGCAGAATCTATATGCTTTTAATGAGTTTTAGGTGGTAGACTCACAAACATTTTATTTTTAAAGAATTTAGTGGTCAAATAAATTTTTATTTTTATAAAAATAAAAAACTACTGAGTTAGACAAGCCAATTAATTTTTTTTCCTACAGGACTTAGCAGAGCCTTTATGTGAAAATGTGCATTGTGACTCCTCTAAAGAGAGATATACCATGCATCTTTTCTCCATGGAACACAGTCTGGGAAACAGGTTACTAGATCTTTATTTTGCCATTTAAGACTTGATAAAGTGTCAGCCAACCTGTGTGTATAGAATAACCACCTATTTTGGGAGAGTGATCTGTCCACATGGTTTTTACAGAATAACAATGATCTCTTCTGTTAGTTTTCTACTGCTGCCAAGACAAATTACCACTAAGAGTGTCTTAAAACACCACCCATTTATTATCTCACAGTTTCGGTGGTTTAGAAGTCAGGGTACAGTGTAGCTCAACTGGTTCTGTGCTTAGAATCCCACAGGCCAAAGTCAAAGCTTTCAATCCTTTCCAGAGTCTCTGGGCATAAATCCTCTTTCAAGTTTATTCAGGTTATTGGCAGAATTCAGTTCTATGGAATCCTCATTTCCTTCTTCCAAGCTGTCAGCAGGTCACATTGTATAATAAATTTCCTTAATTGCCCACTAGTGTGTGGTCCTAAGATCAGCAACATCAGCACCACTTGGGAACTTAGAAATGCAAATTCTCAGCTCTTTTCCTAGACCTACTGAGTCAGAAACTCATGGGGATGGGATGGTACCTAGCAATTTGTATTCTAATGTTTGAAACCACTACTCTAGGATCACAGACTAACTTCATATATGATATAGCTTTAAAATCTATTTTTATAAGTGTTATGGGCTCAAAATCCATATGTTGAAACCCTAATCACCAGTACCTCAGAATGTGACTGTATTTAGAGGTAGGGCCTGTAAAGAAGTGATTAAGTTAAAATGAGAGTTAGGGTGGGCCCTGATCCAATCTGACTGGTGTCCTTAAAAGAAAAGGAAGAGATGCCAGTGATGCCCACCCACAGAGGAAAGGCCACATGAGGACACAGCAAGAAGGCAGCCATCTGCAAGCCAAAGAGAAAGACCACAGGAGAAACCAAACCTGCCATCACCTTAATCTTGGACATTCAGCCTCCAGAAACTGTGAGAAAATTAATTTCTGTTGTTTAAGCCACCCAATCTGTGGGACTTTTGTTATGGCAGCCCTAACAGATTAATACACTAAGTAAAATATATATTATTTTGAATTATCCATATCAATTCTCTAGTGCATTATATGGATGATTTTTACCCTGATCTATACTATTCTGGCTTCTCATCTTCATTTGGCCTGGACGTTTTTCCAACACAGGCCCAACTAATAGTTCTCTTGCTGATACCCAACTCTGCCCTGCCCTTCAGTGCCTTCCCAGTCCCATCTTGCCTGCAAATGCCCAACCACAGATCCATTCAACCTGCACCTCCTCTCTCCTCCGTCACTATGCTGCTCATAATGAATTAAAAATATTAGCTAGCCTCTGTATCTCTCCACTATGGGCCCCTTAAGACGGACACACTGTTTTCTGCCTGATCCACATGATTTATGTGTTGAGTGGGAAAACAAAATCTGTATTTGAAAGCAAGAATTTGATGTACCAAAAGCAAAGCTAATGAAAACTTTCCAGAATATGGGAAATAGTACAGATGTACCAAAAGCAAAGCTAATGAAACCTTTCCAGAATATGAGAAATAGTACAGAAAACTTTACATAACAGAGAACATGGATATGAATTCAGGGATTTCTCAAATCAGACTTCATTTTGAACCATGCAAATAACTGAACATTTGCATCTGCTGAAGAGCAGGGCCGACAAATTTATTGACATGAACTGAACAGCTAAGCTAGTAAGGTGAGGACACGCTATGAATTCCGTGAAAAAGTTTACACTTCAATGCTACTGAAATGTCAAGGATAATTGAACAACTTACTCTTGTTTCTCTTAAGCTCCATTTTTTTAAGTTAATATTAGTTCTAAATTCCAAAATGAAAGGACAAATATCCACAAAATTAAGAGGAAAACGAGCAAAATAAATGATTCCCTCAAAAGATGAAATTATACAGTGAGACTTACTAAAAGGTCATGAGATTATTTAATGCAACACAAGTCTGACACAGCCTTGGGGGAGGGGATTTTAAGTGTTCTCTCTTCAAAAATGAGAAGATCTTAGCTCCTGGAAACCACTTCTAGATTTCACTGCTTAAAAAGAAAAAGAAATTCATACTAATTTAGGCATGTAAGTAAGTTGGCAGGGAAGAAACTTAGTTTATTACTTACTTAAAGCTGCAGTCATCCTACTGTTGGATTCTGGGGAGATATGAGGTAAAACATTTTCTATATGGAAAAGAAAACTATTTTCTGGATAGTCAGTTGCGTTGTACTCAGTATATGACAACTGGATGTACATTGACATGAACTTAGAAAACCATCATTGATAAAAAGAATAGCAAACGTCTACCACAGTATTTCCTATCTAGAAAGTTGCTCGTGCACCAAACCTACAAAGGCACCTGGGAAGGGTGTTAGGTTCTGTGCCTCCAGGACTAAGTGGAAAACTAAGGCCTTCGGGAGAGGTGAAGGTTTGGCTTGAGGCTGTCCAGGTGGAAGTCACCAGGTGCCCCTCTGCTCCCGGGCTCATTCTCCTCCCTTGGGCAGCAGACTTCTTTTGGCCTCTTGTGGACCTCAGGCTCCTCGGGAAGCATCGTCCTCCAGCCCCGAAGCCAGCAAAGGGCAGAACCACCTCACCAACAGCTAAGTCCGGAGGCTTCTGGAAATCACCAAAGGGTCAGAATTCCTCAGGCTGGAGGTGGAGGGAGGCAGATGTTCCAGATTCCGATACAAATTTTCACTGGATACCGTTGTCTATCCCGATGACAGCATATTTGAACAGGGTGGGGCAAGAGTGGTGGCTGACTCTGATAGCTTGGCCCTCCAGCCAAGAACTGATCCAAAACTCATTTCAAGTGTTGAATTCTCAAGCGCAGCAAGGGTGCTCCTGTGGATCATCCTTCTCCATCAAACTTTGATGTAATGACAGGTGACCCAGAGATTGCTACCACTTGTGCCAATTTAAGGAAACTGGGATTAGTAGAATTCTAGAGGTTTCCTTCCAAGCATGTCCTCCTCTCAATTTTATTTCCCTCAGTCCAGGAGTGTTGTGTTTTGCCACTGTTATTTTCAGAATATGAAGCTTTTACTCTTGATTGATCTTTACTCACACATTTCTAAGGCCAAACCTCTAGGTGTTGTGATTGAAGATCTACTAACTGACTGAAGCCCACCCAGTATAATCCGTAGAGCCTCCAAGGTTCCAAAATTTGGAGTTACTTCTCTGGCCTTCAGAGTTGCTTGTATATAGGTGTATAGCTATGTATAAAAGCTTCCTTTTGAAGAAAGTCCTTATTTACTTGTGTTCTGGATCAGGGTGACATATTGAGTAGCTTGAACATTGGTTACTAGGCTAGAGAGGATGAGAAAGGCAAAAGGAAGGTTCTCTTTTTCATCTCACTCTTTCTGAATGTGCTAGTTGACAACCCTCTTTTTCTTCCCTTTTTTTTCCCACATCCTTATTTTCTGTGCTGCCCATTCTCCACTTCCCATTTGTTAGGGTAGATACATTTTCTGCTCTTACTCACCAGTCTGCTAGATTCACAAAACCAGTAGCCCATCAACCAGAAAACTTGGATCTAACCCCCACTGATAACCTGAATCATTTGAAAGATAGGCCCCATACTCCATACTCACACAGACATTTCAAGATTCTGCGATCATTCAGTGACTGAGTCTTTTTAGGATATGTTGCTCCACTTATCTTACGGTGTAAAATGTCTTTGGTCTCATGCATAGCAGGAAGTAGTCCCTTTGTTGGTATAGATAATGGACAGTTAGGGATTTTCTTTCAGGTTGGATTATTAGATAAAATGCAGGATGCCCAGTTAAATTTGAATTTCAAATAAACAACAAATAATTTTTAGTAAAAAAAAAGAAAAAAAGAAAGAAAGTTGCTCATGGGCACTTAATACTTAAATGGAAGATGCTATCTTTACATTTCCACAGTTTCTTTCATTCACTCATTCATCTATTTTATTCAACAGTGCAACAAACATTACTGTACACCTACTATGCACCAGCCTCTGAGCAGCTGCTGCAATCAAGAAGCCCAGGTGGGTTACCCAAACAGGTAAATAAACAGCTGACAGTCCAATGTGACCAGGACCTTGACATCAGGCATGGGCCAAATGTTATGGGGGCATGGGACAATTAAGCATTCATAAAAGTGGAACCTGCAGATGGATGTAAAGAACATTTCTGACCCCAGGGCTTCCACCTGGGGTAGAAACGGCACTGAAAACAGTTCAGAGCTAAGAACAAAAAGAAGGGCACGATTCACCTTCTGAATCCAAAGAAAAGCAAACTAAGTACCTCCTCCATAAAGTTTTCAAAGTATTAACATTCCAAAGAATTGTTATGGCAAAACACAGCTCCTTCTCCTATCTGTACAAAGTTTGTGAGTTACCAGTGATCGCCCACCCGCCTCCACCTCCCTTCCTTTGGGGATGGGTTTTCTTGTCTCCCATCCCCAAGCTTCAAAGCCACAAGCCTGCAAACAGACCTCATTCTGTCAGAACATGAGGAAATTTCAGATGTGAAGCTAAGAGCCAGAGTGCCCAGGGTAGTCTGCAAAGGTATTCTGCAATCCCACTGCTTAGCCTACATGGATAACTAAGTACTCCTGAAGGCAAGTGGGGCTTAAGCCATCTGTTAGCACCCTATGAGGGCATAGGGAGTGAAGCAGGGAGACTCTAGTTACAAGACTTCCCACCAAGAGGATAAAAAGTGGTTACAGCTGGAAAAAAATCACCCATACTGGAGGGGATGTCTGTGCAGATTCCCCAGAAGAACTAACAAATATGATAATGAGAGAATCAACATTTACATGCCAGAGGCATAGAGAGAGCCAGCGGACAGCTGGTGTTAGTAGAGAAACAATAATGCCCAAAGGAAGAGGGGATCACAATTGCCATCAGCAGTCATGGTCATTCATAAAAGCAGACATTAACATACACACACACCTGCAGCTTCTGCAGCTGTGTGAACATAGTGACCTGGGAAGAGAGAAGGGGCCAAGTACAGACACCAGTATTCCTTTGGTCAGTGGGAGTCTGCAGCTGTGTGGGAGTTCTGCCCGAATCCTGGGAAAGGGTCTTTGAAATGGACACTCACAGTATCCCAAGTTGATTGAAATGAAACTGCTATAAACTAGAAATGAGTAACAAGGGGAAGAGGGGCCTGAGATAGAAAAGCAAATATGAAAAATATTCCATACTTGAACATCACTATTAACACTCTTAGATCATATCTACTACAATAA
Organism: Halichoerus grypus; assembly: GCF_964656455.1. Lineage (NCBI taxonomy): Eukaryota > Metazoa > Chordata > Mammalia > Carnivora > Phocidae > Halichoerus > Halichoerus grypus. The sequence goes on along the minus strand of NC_135715.1, from coordinate 144,739,103 downwards.
TCATAATTTTCAAAAACCTAAATTTTTATATCACATTTGAGTTTTCAAAGAAATTTAACACATTTTTATTTCATTTTATCATCTAATTTATGGTGTAGGAAGAGCAATTGAGCTCATCCCTATTTGACTGATGTGAAGACTGAAATTTGCCAGTGTCACACTGATAATATATTGCAGAAGTGAAACTAGAAATGGGTAACATTTTAAATGGGTAAACTGGCTTTAAATGAGTGATACTGATCTTAGGGCCTGGAATTTCTAAAAAATTGAAACCAGCAGAATTTGTAAAGCTTTCCACTTGTCTCTAAGTAATGGACTCTACCTATAAGGTCTACCCATCCACTGGTGCCTATGTGCTTATTAATATTTCATGCCCCGTACAATAGTGGGAAACCATGTTTATATATTAGAAAACGGCACAAAACATGCTGATTAACTGTGACAGAAACTGACCAGAGGCAAATTATCTCTCAGAAGATAAGATCATTAAATCCACATCATCTCTGCAAATTAGCATGATTTTAAAATTTCAGACACTAACCAAAGAAATTACAATAATTTCCCAAGTTTGAATTTATCTCCTTTGAGAAGGAAAGTAGTTGAAACTACTTCTAAGAAGGTCCTTCAGGAACCCTGAAGTTTGGCAAGTATATTTCCTTCTTCAAGGTCATTGCTAAATACTCACTCCACTAATTAGTACTTTAACTTCACATTTTAAAAGTTATCTCAATAACTTAGCTTGTTGTTATGTCCAATGGGTGAATCAATGAAATGTGACTCATTCTAAGTGCTCATTAATTCTTGAAAGAGTGAATGAATGAATATTCTGAGACTTTTTATATGTGAAGAACTCTGCAATCATTTGTTAATCTGGGAGGAATGAATTTGTATTCTTGTTATCTCAATCAAATATATTTGTCATAAAGTCATTTATGACCACAAACAGCTGAAATAAGACAAGACCCCTATTCATATAGTTGGTAAGAATGACAAAAATATTCTCAGAAACACTCAGAAGACCTTACCTCATGCCTCCTTCATTGACTCAGACGATGTCATCTCCTCATACCTAAGCCAAACACTGGCAAAGACAATGGAGTTATCATTAAACTGATCAACACTAATCAAATTTCATTCCAGAGTAAGGATTAGCCACTCTCACTGAATTTTATCATGATGCTCCTAAAATTCTGAGTTACTAGCTGGAAGGCTGGACTTTGACCTGACTTCGCTAATTGCTTGGGTAGGAACCACTACACCCTAGTTAGTCTCTGCAGTATGAATGAATGACTAGGTGGCTATTTCAAACTGCTCAGGGAGAGCTTTTTGGAGAAGGTAATATTTAAACTAACTTCTGAATGATTAGATGGACCCGGTACTATGTAGAGATCAGGGGATGATCATTTCAGGTACAGCACTGTCTTGCAAAAAGGCCTAAAGAAGGACCAGGATCAGCATGTAAAAAAGAAATGGAAAAACCCATTTAATTAAAAAGTAGTGGGCAAGGAGTAAAATGGTGTGAGTTGTAGTTGGTGAGGTAGGCCATTTCCAGAACATGTAAACCAGGGTAAGGAATGAGGGGTTTTTTCTAGTAGCAATGAGAAACTATAGGAGGATTTTAAACAGAGAAGGAATATAGTGGGATTTATGTTTTTTTAAAAAAACATGACTATGGACAGTAAGGGGTCCAGGGTGGAAGAGGGGAGACCTGTTAGAAGAGCATTACAGTAGTAATGGAGAGAATGGGGTTGACTCAGGATATACTCTGGAGGTAAAATAGGCAAGAAAGTCTTAAAGAATGGACATGAAGAAGGGGTCAGAAAAATCTAAGATAACACCTAGATTTTTGGCTTAAGCAAGTTGGTAATTGCTGGTGCCATTTACTGACATAAAGAAGCCTGGGAGAAGAGCAGTATCGGTAGATGGATTGAGTGGGTGGGGAATCAAGAGGGTTTGGTTTTGTCCTACTTAGTTCACTATCTTTCTAAATAACCAGGCCGATATGTCAAGCAGGCAGTTGGATATATGAATGTAAGGATCCAGCAAAACTTTCTAAGGATCAAAAATCTAGTTTTGGTAGTCATGAGGGTTCCAAATCGGCCAGGTGTTTGTGGTATAGACATGAGATAGCAAAGAAACAGACTTCAGATGTCCCATAGTAAAACCACTGAAAGATTTACTTTTGAATGAGTACTCTCACGTTTGTTTTCTGTCTCATTTTTTTACTCATTACCCAAGAAACCATTATAAAGCATGTCATGATTAGAGTTTTTCTAAAAAAATAACAATTTTAGCAAAAAATAAGAGCACTCTAGTCTGGTTTTATAAAATCAGTGACTGAAGAGATTTGTCTATAACAAATAAAATCACTGGCAATAATTCCTTTGTTAAATACAAAGTGTGAGGAGTGTATCACATGAATAACAATTACATGTTTATATAATATTTTATGTGCCCTAAATTGAGAAATTTCAACTTCAGAGAAAAAATTATAATCCAGAATCTTTTTTTTTCTTTGCACATACCAAAGGGCTGCTTACAAGATTTACTTAGTGCTTTACTCTGACATGTTCAAGAGGCTATATATAGTAAATGTTAAATGGGAGGACAACTAGTAAATGACGATGTGAGAACAAGAAAACAGAAGATAAATAAAAGACACAGAAGAGAGATTTATGGAACAAGTGAAGGTAGAAAGAGTAAGTAATAGCAAAATCAGACTCCAGGCAAAAGGTAAAAGGTCTATCAAAGATACTCTATACTATAGTGTATCTGGGCAGGAGGGGGATGGGACAAGGAGTGGGGGTGGGGTACTGATGGATTTTTCAAGATTTTGTGCACTATCCCAACATTTTATCACAACTCTCCTCCTCCCCCCACCGCCCTCACACACACACACACACACACACCCATAATATCACCTCTGTGGTTTTTAAGTTAGTGTTGACAAATTCTAAGATTCAAATTATTAACTACTCCTTGTTTTTGGCAATTTCTCAAAGTAGTTAAGCTTAAAAAAAAACTTGAAGTACACTTCATTTCAAGTACCCTTCCATTGTCTGAAACCTAAAAAATTCAACAGTAACCCAAAAGTGTAGGTAACTTGTACCTATGTTTAAAAGACTGTGAAGGATTGATAATTCTGTGCTGAAGAGTTTCTCATTATTGGAGATCTTCTGTTATAACCACCCATGCTTACAAATGCATCAAATGCATGCCCAAAGTCAATGCCTAGTTTTATGTAGCAAAGACAGACCATAACAGGGTTTAGGTCACTGTCTATCTAAATATGCCCATAGATATTTTTCCATGTGCACATATCATATTAATCAAAAGTGATGAGAACTTAGATGGTTGATATTTAAAAAAGAAAAAAGAAAAAAAAACTGTTTGCCCTTGGCTTAAGACCTTCCAGCTCTAATGACTGATTTGTAGACAGAAGTGGTTCTGCTATGGATGATTACATTTTTCACAGGGAGACAAGACAGTAATCTAAGAAGCTCATTCTTTGCAGATTGTTTTTCAAAGTGCTTTCCATGTAAATTATGGATATATGGGAATAAGATAAAGTGAAGCTGGGGAAGCTATTGAACCTAGTAAAATGTCTTGTCTTAGTAAAGGGTGCAGATATTTTCCATTAATTTAGTTTGTTGCTTGGAACAGAAAGTTACAATATCTGTTCACTCCATAGATAAAGGGGATTTCATTTTTAAATTCTTTCTTTCCAAACAGTCTAATAAAGTCTATCTTTGATTTTTTTCTCTAAATTTATTTCATTTGGGTTGATCTATTCTGATCAGCATATTGATGTACTCTTGATATATCAAAGACCTAGTGTATTTTTTCCTTTAGCTGTTTGATGATAATTAATATTTTTGTTATGATTTGCTCCATATTCTATAAAAAGGAATTGTATTACTTCTTCAAGAGTAAAACTGAATACTTAATTGTTTCATTGACCTTTATTAACTGCTCATTTTCCTCCTTAATTAGATTATTATTCATAGATGGCCTTAAATGCATTGATTGAAGGTTTTCAATGGTGTAAGAAAGGTTTAAACTGCCTAAAGAAAATAAAAATGCATTTCTATGATTGCAGAAGCTCATGAAATATGGGATTATTCCTGTGATTGCAGAAGCTCATGAAATATGATTATCTGATGTAAATGTTTGTTATACACAAAAAGCTAAACAAAGTCATACACTGACTTAACTATTGTTTCCTTCCATGTTCAGTTTTTCCAATGGTTCACACTGTTTTTTAAGGGGGTGTGGACAAATTATCCTGCAATTATAACCTAGATAGAAGGAAAGAGATGTACCCACAATCCTATGGTGTCATTTTACTATTGTAAATAAGGAGAAATAACTAGATAACTGACACATCCAGTCAAATTAAGCCATTTTGTCATTGATTTTCCAATTCGAAGTGTACAGAATTCACAAGTTCTTGCTTTCATTCTGACTAGACATTAGTTGTCAGTTTCAATGCAGTTTTTATAATGCTTGCTCTTTTGATAACTTTGTTCTTCAGATTAGATTTTTCTCCTGGTATGTTTAGAAGCTCATTTGCTTTGTTTTATCAAGAAACCTCTGCTAATAGAGAAATAGGAAGAACAGATCAAAAAATTCAATGAAAATTATGTCCCAAAATATGAGGAAATGCTAGCCCTGGAAACACTGTGCAAAATAATGGAGTTGTTTCAATTTTGTTGTTAGTCTTATTCTAAGTAAGAATTACCTGACAATTTTACAGTATTCAAATATAATAAAATCTCATCTAAATCATATCCTGGTGCAAAAAACAAACAAAAACAATTATACGGCAAGATTTAAATATAAAATAAATTTCAGTATTTTTCTTTAAAAGAAAGCACTCAGATTTGTTAATGTCCCAGACACCATAAAAAAGGGTCAAATTCCAGTAAACAACAGAAACAATTAGGGAATTTTTTTAAAAATTTGCCTATATTCATACTACCTTTCTGGCCTAGGATATTCTCTCTTCTTCTCTCTGCATGTTGTGGGTTGTATTGTGTCCCCCACCCCCACACCCCCACCTTACACACCCCCAACAACAAAAAAAAGATACATTCAAATTCTTACCCCCAGTGCTTGTGAATGAGACCTTATTTGGAAATAAGTTCTTTGTGGATATCATCAAATTAAGAGATCATACTAGATGAGGTGTACCCTAATCCATCATACTGGTTAGGATCAGGGGGCACCTGATCCAGTATGACCAGTGTACTTATAAGAAGAGAAGATGACACACTCACAGGGAAATAGGCCATGTAAAGACAGAGGCAGAGACTGGAGTTAATGCAGCTACAAGCTTGGAATGACAGGATCGCTGGGAGCCACTAGAAGCTAGGAAAGAGGGGTGCAACAGATTCTCCTTCGGATTCCCCATCGTATCAACCCTGCTGACATGGTGATTTAGGACTTCTGGCCTTCCAAACCAGAAGAGAATAAGTTTCTGTTGTTTGAGCTCACCCCATTTCTGGTACTTTGATATCAGAGTCCTGGGAGACTAACACATTGTATGCCTGTATTTCAGTGAAAACACAGTTCAAATGGCAGTTCCTCCAAGGCACATTCCTGATGAGTCCAGTTTACACTCATCTTTTCCCTTTCTATGAATTACCAAGACACTACAGCATACAGTTTAAGAATAAGTAATGTCTCTCCAGGTAAGTTGTACACTGCTTGTAGCTCAAGAACGGTGTTTTCTTCTTCTGAATTACATACATGCCCCTAGGAATAGCCTGATTCTTGCCTTATCTGAACACCTAGGAGTGGACTTCATACACAATAAGAATTAGCAAATATAGTTGACCCTTAAGCAACATGGGTTTGAGCTATGCAGGTCCACTTATACATGGATTTTTTACAGCATGGTACTATAAATGTATTATCTCTTCTTTACAGTTTTCTTAATAACATTTTCTTTTCTCCAGCTTACTTTACTGTAAGAATACAGTATATAATACATATAACATTCAAAATATGTGTTAAGTGTTTATGTTGTTGATAAGGCTTCTTAAGAGTAGGCTATTAGCAGTTCGATCTGGGGGGAGTCAAAAATTATACACAGATTTCCGACTGCATGGGGATTGGGGTTCCTAACCCCCACGTTGTTCAAGGGGCAACCGTACTGTTCTTGTTGACTGACTGAGATGCATACCAACAGAGAGATGGTTGGGATAAATAAGTATAAACTAATAAAATATATCTGCTTTTCCCCAAATAAGTAATTATGCAGAAATTATAGTTATTTACTTGCTCAGCTAACAATCAATAATTCATTAAAGACCTCTTTAACCTATGTATGTGTACACTGAAGTTGAAACTTTGTATTAGCTTCATCCAAAGGTTAACACATTCTTTTGTTACGCATTCAAAATTACACAGGCCACACACAAAGCAACTTATAAAGTTCTTAAACTTTTAACAGTTTTGGAAATCAAGATAAAATAATAAAGAATAAAATTATTGAATGCTTACTCTTTCCCAGTCTATATTCTAAATATATAATTTAGTCCTCTCAACACTCCAGTGCAGTAGGTCTTATTACTACCCTCATTCCTTAAGATGAAGAAATTAAGGCACAAAGCATTTAAAACTATCTTGCCTGAAATTTCAGAGATACTGTGCAACAAAACCAATTGCAAAGGATACATCTGCACTCAAAATTGACTGAGAGTTGCATGTTTTCTTCTGTTTTCATGAATTTCATAAATAGAAGCATGGTTTATTTCATGGGAAAGTATTCAATAGAAAAATTAAGAGATTGCTCATTACTTAAACCTAAGTTACAAATAACAAAGTGAAGAGAAACGAAGTTACCAAATACAATCAGACACATAAATGAGAGGATTGAGTTTTTATGCTAATTGCTGTGCATATAATGACTGAAATACCATGTGCTAATATTTCTTGATGTCACATTTAAACTTCTCATAAAGTTGGTGACTTAGTTCAAAGACATGTTAGAATAATTAGAATTAAAGGAGAAATTTTTGGCCTGTTTAGAAAGCCAGACTTTGTAAAACTCTGACTGTGTTCAAATGCATTTATAATCATGTGAGTTATCTGTTCTTTAAGGCAGATGCATAATGCATAATGTTCATTTTGGTTACTGTCTATATTTAAATTAATAGTATCAATAGTAAATGTGCATACATCTTTTAGTTTGAAAAGACCATCATATGCATTATCTTATTTATTTATCAAAGGACTGGTAGTCCAGGAAACTGGTATGATCACCACTCTATATATGTAGAAACTAAGATTCAGAGGTTAAATGTCCTATTCAAAGTCAAGGGTATCAGATATGTTTTAAGTCTTAGCATGTTTCTTTCTATTAATTAAACTCACGTTTTTAATTAGTTCAAACTTGGTGCTTTCTTCCTTCTCTCTTCACCATTAAAGTACATTAGTGAGATGTCACATAATATGCAGAAAAGTGCATTTGCTTATATACCCTGCAGAGCCGAATCACTTCTCATTTTTTAAAAGAAAAAATTGGTTTAGGAAGACAACAATTGAATTGTATGACCCTGAGATCAGCAAAGAGCTCTATATTGGCTGTTAAAATGGTCTCATTAAATAATAAACACTTAAGTTTAATTTAGATCTTTAATCACATTAAAAGGCACCATAAACTTGCACATGAGATTACTAAATCAAGATGAGGAATGAAATCCAATTTAGTCTTCATGCGTCATGTCTAATAAAACCATTTACATTAGCTAAACTTTTCAGGAGTGGCTGCATTTTAAAGATGCTCTAGCTCTGTATTGAGAATTACATTTTCTAGCTGGAATTTTTCAGCTGTGGTACACTTAAGCTCTGAGTCATGCTTTCCGGTTTCCTACTGACTAGTTCTCCCAACAACCCCATACCAATTTGTTACCACAAAATGAGGAAGAGGGTTGAGAATGGGAAATATTAGCATATACTATTCAGAAATAGGTAAGACAAAACATTCTAAACATTCTAAATATTTCTAAATATTTTACTTATAAATGTATAACACTTTATTTAGAGCTAGGCTACTAAAATTGTTTGAAAGTTCAATGGTCCATATATCAAAAAAAAATTCTCAACATGTCAAAGATTTAAATGTAAAAACTGGATTCATACAAGTACCAGATGAAAAAATAGGTAAATATTCATTAAATCTTGGGATGGGGAAGGACTTTCCCAGGATGGCTCATAAAAAAGTAGTAGTGAAGGAATCGGACTATGAGATTAACAGATGTGATCCTTGCTCACTGCTGTAGTTCTATTATAAAGCAGAGTCCTTGGCACTTGCTAAAGTACTAAACCCATAAATACCCACTGTTATCAAAAAAAAAATTAATAGAGAAATATTTTAATGCATATAACACCCCAAAGATTAGTGTCCTTAATTTATAAAACATTCTTATGAATCAATAAAAATTTATTACTTTTTTGGGATTCACACACTTCTATAGTAACATTCATTTAAGAGCTAAAATGATATACTCCTATAATAAAATTTTTTCTGCTAACACTTTAAATGTTCTAGAATATTTATTTATTTATTTATTTATTTATTTATTTATTTATTTTAGAGCACTTTTTTAAATACATCATCACAATCTTAGAATTTTATACTTGGCGGGGCACCTGGGTGGCTCAGTCGGTTGAGTCTCCGACTCTTGATTTTTTCTCAGGTCATGATCTCAGGGTGGTGGGATCGCACCCTGTTTCCGAGCTCCACATTCAGCAAGGAGTCTGCTTCAGATTCTCCCTCCCTCTCCCTCTGCCTCTCCACCCCGTACTCACCCACACACTCTCAATCTCTTTCTCAAATAAATAAATAAATCTTTTTAAAAAAAGAATTTTATACTTTGGGCTCTTAATTAATATTTTGAATATGTAGATAATATTTGAGGACATGTAGTATTTATAACATCTGACATGGAAAAATACAGGTCTATGAAAAACACTACAAGACAATTTGTTCTTTAAAATTAAGGAGGTTATTTACTGTTTGTAGTTACTTTTCTACTGATATTTAAAAAGCCTCAGATATATATGTTTCACTATGCATTTCAAACCGAACTTTTCAATATTTTTGTAGTTTACAATGCAAATAGCTTCCCTGATGAATCTGGCTCTCTTCCCGTTTCTCAGAGAGCTCCACATAGTTGGTCCTTTTGATCCTACTTTTGGCCTTTATTAATATGACCTGGCACAGAGACTAGCTTTTGGTCTCTTTAATTCTGTTTCCAACTACCATGAAAGATTTTCTCTTGAAAGTTCTTTGTTTAAATTCTTATTACCCATCATTCATTAATTCCCCATAGAGATTTCCCATGGTTTAAAGGTACCAGTGTAACAGAGTTATCAAAGATGTCATTATTCTAAAGTATTTGCTCTTGATCTCTGTCATTTGGCTTGCAGTTTCTGGCTGATTTCTCTCATTATGGACCGATTACTCAAAATGAACACAATGAGCTTTGTAACTACTCTCTGAAATCAGAAAGAAGAAATAATGTCCCTAGTTAAGAAATATACACAATTTCTCTATGTCAAATCTAAAAACTCAAGCATCCTCCTGTTGACTATTCATTTTACATATTTCCAAGAATGAAGTAGTCACCAAGTAGTTTACAACATCAAAAAGTGATATAATACAATCATTTGTACCCTAAGCAAAGAATTCTTGAAGTTCTCCATTTCTTTCCATGTAAATTGTAAAATAAACAGATCCCCAACTCCAATTCAATGACTCCCTATGATATTGAAATCTATTAAGAGATGAAGAGGAGGAATCTAACAAGGACAGTCTTCTATTGCCTCGTGTACTTATCCCATATGAACCATATCTTTGGGTTTAATGGAACTTCTACAGTTTGAAAACTTCAGCTACAGAAAATGGGTGATTTTTCTCCGAAATATATTGTATATAAATGTCATTCTTTATGGACCTTTAGGTGTCTCTGATAGCATTCTATAAATACCTCCTTTTTAATTTAAAAAAAAAAATACCTTTAGTCATTAGAGCACTTTCACAGGGAATCCCAGGGTAGATTCTTACTATCTCAGGCTTTGGGTCCCCAAGATTTCCCTGGATTGTGCTTATGCCAGCACTGCTAATGCTCAAACAAGAATGGCCTTTAAAATAAAAGGTAAAATAATTTCTATAGCATGCATACAAAGGCTAGAGAAAACCACATAATCATAAAAATCCTTAAAAGCAAGTAGAGATATGGTAGCAGTGAAATTCATTATAGTTCAAGGTTACTTGAAGAAGAGCCCTACTCCTCCTATAAGTATCTACCCTATTCACCCAGCTAAATGACATCTGGAACTCTAAAAAGCATATTCATTCCTTTGGTGTAACTTGATAAAATATCAATATCCCTGAGCATATTGCAAAATTTTATCAATCATTTTATCTTTAATTTGAAAGAGTTCCAGAATTATTCCCAAGAGCAAATTTTAATAAGAAAGTAGGAAGGCAAAAAAGAAGGGGTGGGGAGAGACAGAGCCTAAAGCAGCTTGAACAATTCCAAACTATTGATAACTAACTCTCAAAGCACAGAGTTAAGTCCACTTGTATGTCAGAAACCAACAGTACAATCGAAAGCTCTGAAATTAACTTCCATGTAGAATGCAACGTTTACTAAAGGAAAAGTAATAAAATATGCTAATATGATTATATATTACTAAAGTTGAATAGCAGAATTATTTAGGACTTAGGTAAGCAAAAGACTTTTTTTTTCTAAGAGAAGATTATTGTATCAATGATATTAGAATTGCTGATGCATGGTGACCATGAAAGGTACTTTTAGCCAATTTTGCTATTTTTTAATTCTCTAAATACAATACATCCCTTTATGGCCTACATCCAGCGTGGTCTACTCCCACAGCCCTATTTTTGAAGTTCAAATTTTGTATCTTGTCATCAGTTTTATACCTCTCATAGAAAGTACAAATTGTAGGGGCACCTCTGGGAAAATGGTGGACTAGAAGTATGCTAAATTTGCCTCATCCCACAAATAGAACTAGGTAACACTCATATCAGTGCAAATAATCCAGAAAACAACATGAAGACTAGCAGAACAAACTCTACAACTAAGAGAAGAGGCCACATTAAAAAGAGTATAAAGGGCAGAAATGCAGTGGGGAGCTAAACCGGAGGGTCTGGCCACTGGAGGGAGGGAGCTGCAGGAACAGAGGGGTCAGAAACAGGCTATCACACTGGGGAGCCTGCACAGGGTAAATGAATCCCCACAGCACTTGGCTTTGAAAATCACAGGGGCCGAATTTCCTGAGTTCTTACAACTAGCAGAAATTAAAGCCAGGAGCATTAAAAATCAGCGGCTTGGCTCTGGGAGAGCCTGGAGGGCAATAGGAAGCTGAATTCCTGCCTTAAAGAGACAGCACAACAAGCAGCAATTTGAAAAAATGCCTGGGGTACACGGAAGGGAGAGTTAAGTTACTAATCTCAGAGTTAGCTGAGGAACTTCTCCAGGAACAAAGGAGCTGGCAAGTGCCTTTTCACTCTCCTTGCCCCCCAGCATAATCACATGGCTGCCTATGGGGTCCAGGGCAGGGCTGGCATTCACTACCTAATTTCTTTACACCATGCTCCAACCCTTCCGACTAGGCCTACCTCAGTCCTGGCACTGTGGGTCTTCTCTCCCAGGAGACTGGTGCAAACCTTGCCAACACTGCATCTCCTGAACTCCCGTCTCCCAACCTCTTATGGAGGATGCAGGCACCTCGTTAAAACTGCATCCCTGCCTGCACACACTTCACAGAGGGGCCCCAGGCGGCCGGGCTTCTGCAGTGGCTGCACTCCCCCTGTGTAAGAGGACCAGTGCCACCTTGTTAAAAGAGCCCTGCCCATGATTCATTGTTTGCATATAATACCCAGTGCTCCATGCAATACGTGCCCTCTTTAATACCCAACACCGGGCTAACCCATCCCCTCACCCCCCTCCCCTCTAGAACCCTCAGTTTGTTTCTCAGAGCCCATAGTCTCTCATGGTTCATCTCCCCCTCCGATTAAACAATGAATCATGGGACGTCTGGGTGGCTCAGTTGTTAAGCGTCTGCCTTCGGCTCAGGTCATGATCCCAGGGTCCTGGGATCGAGTCCCACATCGGGCTCCCTCCTCAGCGGGAAGTCTGCTACTCCCTCTCCCTCTGCTGCTCCCCCTGCTTGTGCTCACTCTCTCTCTCTGACAAATAAAAAAAAAAAAAAATCTTTAAACAATGAATCATGGAACACTACATCAAAAACTAATGATGTAATGTATGGTGATTAACATAACATAATAAAATAAAATAAAATAAAAGAGCCCTGCCCCCTACTTTCAAGAGCAAGAGATGCAGCTGACTTTCCTAACATAGAAACAGACACAGAAAGTTAAGCAAAATGAGGAGACAGAGGAATATGTCCCAAATGAAAGAACAGGACAAAATCACAGCAAGAGACCTAAGCAAAGGGAGATAAGTAATATACCCATTAGAGAATTTAAAGTAATGATCATAAAGACACTTACTGGACTTAAGAAAAGACTGGAGGATATCAGTGAGACCCTTAACACAGAGATAAAAATAGAACTAATCAGAGATGAAGAGCACAATTGAAATTAAAAATACAATTGATGGAATAAATAGCAGGCTAGAGAAAGCAGAGAATGAATTAATGATGTGGAAGACAGAGAATTGGAAAGTAATCAAGCTGAGTGAGTAAGAGAAAAAATTATGCAAAATGAGAATAGACTTAGGGAACTCAGTGACTCTAACAAACGTTCACATTATAGGGATCCCAGAAAAAGAAGAGAGAGTAAAAGGGGCAGAAAATTTTTTGAAGAAATAATATCTGAACACTTCCCTAATCTGGGTAAGGAAACAGATATCTAGGTCCAGGAGGCACAGAGAGCCCCCAACAAAAACAACCATAAAACAAGTATCGAAATGGCAATAAATACATATCTATCAATAATTACTTTATTTTTTTTCAAACAAAAGGTCTCACATAAATATGTTATTACTGAACCAACCTACTGGTGCAGAAGCATAGTAACAGAGAAAAATCATTTCCCTGATAAAACTTGCCTATTGTTCAGGTAGTAGTGATGTTTACATAGTGTTGGATTCAAGTATATGACCTTCATGCAGCATAAATGTGTGTGTCATTTCATGTGCAATCCCTTATAAGCCCAGCTTCGTTCTTCTCCAACGCCTCCTCTTGGAGTTGTACCTGATTTTACCAGTTTTCATCCAAATTCACTAGGGAATGAGACAATTCTGCTTTTGTTTCTTGGCCAGGAATATCTTGATCCTAAAAGTCTTATGAGAGATATGATGAGGACCAGTCAACCACACACACCACGATGGCATGTAAATGGACTAAACACTCCAATCAAAAGATACAGGGTGACAGAGTAGATTAAAAAACATGACCCATCTCTATGCTGCCTACAAGAGACTTACTTCAGACCTAAGGATATGTGCAGACTGAAAGTGAAGGGAGGGGACAGAGAAACATTTATCATACAAATGGATATCAAAAGAAAGCCAGGGCAACAATACTTATATCGGACAAAACAGATTTTAAAACAAAGACTGTAACAAGAGACAAAGAAGGACAATATATGATAATAAAGGGGACAATCCAACAAGAAGATATAACAATTGTAAATATTTATGTACCCAACATTGGAGCACCCAAACACAAAGGAACTAATAAATAGTAATACAATCATACTAGAGAACTTTAACACACCACCTACAAGGATGGACAGATCATCCAAACAGAAAATCAACAAGAAAACAGTGGCTTTGAATGACACACTGACCAGATGGATTTAACAGATATATTCAGAACATTCTATCCTAAAATAGCAGATTACACATTCTTTTCAAGTGCGTGTGGAACATTCTCCAGAGCAGATCACATGTTAGGCCACAAAACAAGTATCAACGATTTCAAAAGGACTGAAGTCATACCATGCATCTTTTCTGACCACAACACTATGAAACTAGAAATCAACCACAAGAATAAAGTGTGAAAAGAGCACAAATACATGGAAGTTAAATAACATGCTACTAAACAATTTTTGGGTCAACCAAAAATAAAAGAAAAAATCAAAAATAACGTGGAAACAAATGAAAATGAAAATATGATGGTCCAAAATCTTTGGGATGCAATAAAAGTGGTTCTAACAGGGAAGTTGACAGCAATACAGACTTACCTCAAGAAGCAAGAAAAATCTCAAATAACCTAACCTTACACCTAAAGGAACTAGAAAAAGAACAAACAAAATCCCAAACCAGCAGAAGGAAGGAAATAATAAAGATTATAACAGAAATAAATGATATAGAAACTAAAAAATAATAGAGCAGACCAATGAAACCAAGAGCTGGTTCTTTGAAAGATCAACAAAATTGATGAAACTCCAGCCAGACTCATCAGACAGTGAGAAAGAGGACTCAAATTAACAAAATCACAAATGAAAGAGGAGAAATAACAACCAACACCACAGAAATACAAACAAGTGTAAGAGAATATTATGAAACATTATATGTCAACAAACTGGACAACTTGGAAGAAATAGGTAAATTCCTAAACACATATAACCCACCATAACTGAAGCAGGAAGAAAAAGAAAATTTGAAAAGACCAATTACCAGCAATGAAATTGAATCAGTAATCAAAAAAAATCCCAAAAAACCAAAGTCCAGGATCAGATGGCTTCACAGGTGAATTCTACCAAACATTTAAAGAAGAGTTAACACCTGGGGCACCTGGGTGGCTCAGTCATCAAGTGTCTGCCTTCAGCTCGGGTCATGGTCCCAGGGTACTGGGATCGAGCCCCGCATTGAGCCCCGCATCAGGTTCCCTGCTCAGCAGGAAGCCTGCTTCTCCCTCTCCCTCTCCCCCCTGCTTGTGTTTCCTCTCTTGCTGTCTCTCTCTCTGTCAAATAAATAAATAGAATCTTAAAAAAAAAAAAAAAAGTTAACACCTATTCTTCTCAAACTATTCCAAAAAATAGAGGATGAAGAAATACTTCTAAAATCATTCTATAAAGCCAGAAGTACTCTGATACCACAACCAGATAAAAAGAACACAATAAAGAGAACTACAGGCCAATATCTCTGATGAAGATAGATGCAAATTCCTCAACAAAATACTAGCAAACCAAATCCAACAATACATTTTAAAAGAGCATTCATCATGATCAAGTGAGATTTATTCCTCAGATGCAAGCGTGGTTCAATATTCTCAGATCAATCAATGTGATACATTACATCAGCAAGAGAAAGAATAGAAACCATTTGATCATTTCAATAGATGCAGAAAAAGCATCTGATGAAGTACAACATCCATTCATGATAAAAACCCTCAACAAAGTAGGTTCCCTTATATGAAAAAACAGCCAACATCATACTCGATGGTGAAAAACTGAAGGCTTTCCCCCTAAAGTCAAGTATAAGACAAGGATGTCCACTCTCATCACTTTTATTCAACAAAGTACTGGAAGTCCTAGCCACAGCAATCAGACAACAAAAAGAAATAAAAGGCATCCAAATTGGTAAGGAACAAGTAAATCTTTCACTCTGTGCAGATGACATGATACTATATATAGAAAACCCTAAGGACTCCACCAAAAAACTACTAGAACTCATAAATGAATTCAGTAAAATAACAGGATACAAAATCAATGTACAGAAATCTGTTGCATTTCTATACACTAACAATGAAGCAGCAGGAAAGAAATTAAGAAAACAATCCCATTTACAATTGCACTAAAAATAATAAGATACCTATGAATAAATTAATTAAAGAGGTAAAAGGCCTGTACTCTGAAAACTGTAAAATACTGGTGAAAGAAATTGAAGACGATACAAAGAAATGGAAAGACATGCCATGCTCATGGATTAGAAGAACAAATATTGTTAAAATGTCTATACTACCCAAAGCAATATATACATTCAAAGCAATCCCTATCAGGCGCCTGGGTGGCTCCACTGGTTAAGCGTCTGACTCTTTGTTTTGGCTCAGGTCATGATCTCAGCATTGTGGGACTGAGCCCCCCTTCAGGCTACATTCTCAGCGTGGATTCTGCTTGTCCCTCTCCCTCCCCCTCTGCCCTTCCCCCCACTCCCTCACTCATGTTCTATCTCTAAAATAAATAAATAAAATCTTAAAAAAAAAAAGTAATCCCTATCCAAATACCAACAGCATTTTTCAAAGAACTAGAACAAACAATCCTAAAATTTATATGGAACCACAAAAGACCCCAAATTGCCAAAGCAACCTTGAAAAAGAAAAACAAAGTTGGAGCTATCACAATTCCAGACTTCAAATTATACTACAAAGCTGTAGTAATCAAAACAGTATGGTATGGGGGTGCCTGGGTGGCTCAGTCGTTAGGTGTCTGCCTCCGGCTCAGGTCATGATCCCAGGGTCCTGGGATCGAGCCCTACATCGGGCTCCCTGCTCCGCGGGAGGCCTGCTTCTCCCTCTCCCACTCCCCCTGCTTGTGTTCCCTCTCTTGCTGTGTCTCTCTCTGTCAAATAAATAAATAAAATCTAAAACAAAACAAACAAACAACAACAACAAAAAAGAAAACAGTATGGTACTGGCACAAAAACAGACACAGAGATCAACAGAACAGAATAGAAAACCCAGAAATAATCCCACAATTATATGGTCACTTAATCTTCAACAAAACAGGAAAGAATAACCAATGGGAAAAAGACAGTCTTTTCAACAAATGGTGTTGGAAAAACTGGACAGCTATATGCAAAAGAATGAAACTGGATCATTTTCTTACACCAAACACAAAAATAAACTCAAAATGGATTAAAGACCTAAATGTGAGAACTGAAACCATAAAAATCCTGCGAGAGGGGCGCCTGGGTGGCTCAGTCGTTAAGCGTCTGCCTTCGGCTCAGGTCATGATCCCAGGATCATGTGTTCATTGTGTTCCCTCTCTCGCTGTGTCTCTCTCTGTCAAATAAATAAATAAATTTAAAAAAAAAAAAATCCTGCGAGAACATAGGCAGTAACTTCTCTGACATCGGCCATAGCAATTTCTTTCTAGATATGTCTCCTGAGGCAAGGGAAATAAAAGCAAAAATAAACTATTTGGACTAAATCAAAATAAAAAGCTTCTGCACAGCGAAGGAAACAATCAACAAAACCAAAAGGCAACCTACTGAATGGGAGAAAATATTTGCAAATGACATATCCAATAAAGGGTTAGTATCCAAAACATAATAAAGAACTTATACACCTCAACAACCAAAAAACAAATAATCAAATTAAAAATGGGCAGAAGACATGAACAGACAGTTCTCCAAAGAAGACATCCAGATGGCCAATAGATACATGAAAAGATGCTCATCATCATCATCACTCATCATCAAGGAAATGCAAATCAAAACTACAATGGGATATCACCTCACACCAGTCAGAATGGCTAAAATCAAAAACATAAGAAACAAGTGTTGGTGAGGATGTAGAGAAAAAGGAACCCCCTTGCACTGCTGGTAAAAATGCAAACTGGTGTAGCCACTATGGAAAACAGTATGGAGGTTCCTCAAAAAGCTATAAATAGAACTACCCTATGATCCAGTAATCACACTACAAAAAAATACAAAAACACTAATTCAAAGGGATACACGCACCCCTATGTTTACTGCAGCATAATGGCCAAATTATGGAACCAGACCAAGTGTCCACTGATAGATGAATGGATAAAAAAGAGATATTGTGTGTGTGTGTGTGTGTGTGTGTGTGTGTGTGTGTATAATGGAATATTATTCAGCCATAAAAAAGAATGGAATCAGGGCACCTGGGTGGCTCAGTCATTATGCATCTGCCTTCAGCTCAGGTCATGGTCCCAGGGTCCTGGGATTGAGCCCCACATCGGGCTCCCTGCTTGGCGGGAAGCCTGCTTCTCCCTCTCCTACTCCCCCTGCTTGTGTTCCCTCTCTCACTGTCAAATAAATAAAATCTTTAAGAAAAAAAAAAGAATGGAATCTTGTCATTTGCAATGACATGGATAGAGCTAGAAAGTATAATGCTAAGCAAAATAAGCCAGAGAAAGACAAATACCATATGATTTCACTCATGTGACATTTAAGAAACAAAACAAACAAGCACGGGGGGAAAAAAGGGACAGAGAGAGAGGCTAACCAAGAAACAGACTCCTAACTAGAGAACAAACTGATGGTTACCAGAGGGGAGGTGGTTATGGAGATGAGTGAAATAGAGGATGGGGATTAAAGAATACATGTATCATGATGAGCACTGAGTAATGTACAGAATTGTTGAATCACTTTATTGTACACCTGAAATTAATACAACACTGTATGTTAGCTATACTGGAATTAAAATTAAAAACTTAATTTAAAAAAAGTACAAACTGCCACTTAGGTAAAGAAAATAAATGGGCTTCCGTTTTAGTCACTGATTCAAAATATTGTCCAGGGCAAGCCTAGGATAGTTGTGCTAAGACGGTTGATAAAGAAAATTCATATAAGCCAGAATTTGGGCCAAAATTCCAGGAGCATTCTATTGGCCATGTACAGCACACAATATAAATTTGTTCCAAGAAGACATAGCCACAATCGTGCTTTTGGTGATAATACTCTTGAAAATATTTCAAAGATTATACATGAGATTTTCTTGATAGGACCAAAGAGGAAGTATCTTGCTGAAACATGCATAAACTTAATCTCACAACCAGTCTAATGGCAGTACCACCTAATGTTAAAACAATTTAGTTTAGGCAAAATATAAAATGTACTAGGAGAGTTAAGCAAAACAACAGAAGATTCTCAAAGAACTGATCATGGTCTTTGACAGAATATAAACATGATTTTAATTTGAGCTCTCTAAAGTATTTTGCATGAATTTTTGCTTGCTACTAATAATTTTAGGTAAAGCTAATTAAAAAAACCAAACAAATCTAATTTTAGCTTTTAATAAGATCTTAATATTTTTTGTTTTTAGAAAAAAAATTTCTAAATCAAAACAAGTAGCATGTAAGCATGCAACAAAAGTGACATTCCACTATAATATAAAGAAAGTAGAAGAGAAACATTTGTATGAAGAGGAAAGCAAAGATTTCTATGTGAGAAATTCCAACACCAATTTCTAGAGACTGTTTTCTGGTTCTTATAAATCAAAGCACAAGTTTCATTCTTTATAATAATCCAGCATTGAAAAATATGAAAAGAAGATCTTAAAATGTTGTATGGCTCTAGATATTGATTTAAGAGATGATGAAATTACAATGTAAGTGGTAGTGATTTATATGATAATGTTAAAATATTTTCTGCAATAAAGGTAACATCATATGTGAACACATTTCAATGCTTGAGCATGTCATGTATAAAACATGGGTCATTTCCAAATGCTTTAAGAATTTCAATAACAATTTCAATTACAACTGCCTGAGCAAGGGATCCACTTAGTAAATTAAATAGAACCTGAAAGGGATAGAAGAAAAGAGAAAAAAAGGAAAAAATAAATGATCAGTAAAGTTTCTGTGAGTTGGGATAATACGAGGTGAGGCTGTTCTCCAAAAGGGCTCAAAGGCACACAGCTCTCTGGCTGGGAAGGTCTTTTCCTCATGCTTGGGGATGGTTCTGCTTCCACGCATTCACCAGACCCCTGCATGCATATAGTGAGTATCCACTATATCCCATATATGGTCCTAACACTTGGCATACAGGCTGACCTCTAGAAGCTAACAGACAAGTCACAGAGACAGACATGAGGAACACACAGTTATGGAAAGCTCCATAATGGACTTAAGCATAGGAAATGTGAAATGCAAAGCAGGTGCTCCTAAGACAAACTGAATGGTTAAAAGAAAGTTCCCTAAAGTCACTTGATTTCAATCTTAAATGATGAGTGAGAGTTAGCCAAGTGAAAGAGAGGGATAGGATGTTTAAATTAAAGGTGATGTATAATAGCACTAAGGCAAGAAAGATCACGGTACATGTCCTTTGATATGGCTGACACGTGTATGGGGGGAAGTGACAAGGGATGAGTCTTGTTTTTACAGCTGAGGAGATCAAACTTGGACTTTATCCTGAAGGTGAAGAGGGAATTTAAACAGGAAACACTGATTTTAAACAAAAAAGTGTCAAGCTAAGATTAGTTCGGAATCTTCCCTCCAAGACTGGGTTCAAGATGGCAACATAGGAAGAACCAGAACTCACCTCCTCCCATAGACACAACAAATTTACAGATAAATATGGAAGAATTTTCCTATGAAAAGAAACTGAGAACTAGATAAACGGCACCTCCACAACAAAAGACAAAAGAGAAGCATGGAGAAAGGTAAAAGAGTTAGAGACACAGCCTTGTCAGGACCCACCCCAGCTGAAGTGACCCCCACAAGTGAGATGGATCCCAAAAATATGAAACACTCCCTCCAAGAATGAAGGGATTGTGCTCCACACCAGGGACCCCAACCCTGAGGGCTGGCACCAGAAGGACAAGACCCAAAACATCTGGTTTTGAAAATCTATAGGGAATAAGACCAGGAGAATCATCGAACTGTAGAGAATGGAGATCCCACTCTTAAAGGGCCAGTGAGGAAACTCACTCACCCTGAGATCCAGCACAAAAGCAATAGATTGAACACCTAGACCATAAGTAAGGGGGGCAAACTTACTAATTTTAAAGTGGATGCCAAAGAGGCAGGAACCTACAGAGACTTTATCTGGGACAGAAGTGCTAGAGGATGCCAATTTTGCCATCTCATTCTAATTGTTGGTGACAGTGGGCGTCATTGTTGGTGCTCATCCTCTAGCCTGCTAGCACCAGAAAGCATGTCCTGACCACCCTGTGTCAAAACCTGCTTGTGTATATGTGTATATATACATAAATATATATTATATAAAGTATTAGTCATAAAAAAGAATGAAATCTTGTCATTTGTGACAACATGGATGGACCTAGAGGATAATATGCTAACTGAAATAAGTCAAAGACAAATATCATATATTTCTCTTATGTATGTAACTTAAAAACAAATGAACTAACAAAACCGAAATATACTCATAGCACAGAGAACAAACAGGTTGCCAGAGGAGAAGGGGATGGGGGATAGGCAAAATAGGTGAAGGGGATTAAGAGGTACAAACTTCCAGTTATAAAATAAGTAAGTCACCAGGATGTAATATACAGCATACGGGAATATAGCCAATAATATTGTAATAACTTCATATGGTGGACAGATGGTGACTAGATATATCATAGTGATCATTTTGTAATGTATCGAAATATTGAATCACTATCTTGTACATCTGAAACTAATATAATATTGTGTGTCAATTAAAATTCAATTAAAAAAAAGAATTTTCCCTCTGAAAATACCTAAGACAAAGGATCTTTTGAAAAGAGGCAAAAATAAATAAATAAAAATTGCAAGCAACTAGATGAGAAATGCTTCCCAAAACTGAGGTAGTAGCAATGGAGAACATGAAGGAGGTATGCTAATGTTTATGAGAAAGAAGCAATAGATTTGATAGTTGGTAGTACATAAACTAAAGAAGGTAAGTCTAGAATGACTCCTTATTTCTGACTTGAGGGCCTGGGTGGATGGTAGTTCCACTTATAAAAGCAGAGAATAAAGAGAGAAAGTTGGAATTTAATTAACAATAACTTTATTTGGGGGCACCTGGGTGGCTCAGTCAGTTGAGCGTCCAACTCTTGATTTCAGCTCAGGTCATGATCTCAGGGTCATGAG
Source organism: Halichoerus grypus (assembly GCF_964656455.1). NCBI lineage: Eukaryota > Metazoa > Chordata > Mammalia > Carnivora > Phocidae > Halichoerus > Halichoerus grypus. The sequence continues at coordinate 144,717,331 of NC_135715.1, read as the reverse complement.
ATCAAGTTCTACATCAGGTTTTGCGCTCAGCACAGTCTGTTGAGATCCTCTCCCTCTGTCCCTCCCCCCACTCCTGCACTCTCTCTCTCTCTCTCTCTAATAAAAAACAACAATAACTTTATTTTAATGGAATCTCATGTTTTATTTTGCCCTTCTTCTCCAACTGAATTTCCAATATTGTTTTCATCACTCACTTGATTGAACAAATTGTCGGCCAAATCTTTATGCTGGGACTCCACAGGCAGCATCTCAAAATATGTAGGGCGAAATATTTGTGGATTTGTGGACTCAACCTGCTGTCAACAATAGGACTGTCCTAGTTAAAAAGAAAAAATAAAAACCTGCTCTTACTTTTCTTTTTTCCATAAGATATACACTTAGGCTCCAAACATAATCACATACCTTATATAAAAGGATTCTAGGTAAAAAATCCTTCAATCACAATTACTTATTTCTCTAGGACTGTCATAAATTTGCAACTGTTTTGGCAGAATGCTGAATTTTCTAAGCAAAAAAGCCAAAAGGTTACTAAACATAAAGATGCCAACTGTTTTTCTTCCTTTCTTGATTCTCCTTTTGAAACTAAACAGACACCCTATTCCCTGAAACCTTGTTGTTATCAGTCAACTCCTTTCATGCCATACTTCATACCATATGCTTCTCTAGTAAGTTTATTCAATCATTTCAAAGGGCAACATCTATTTCTTTCCCTTCTGTTCAAAATCTTTGCACTCTATAAATTTATATGATAATCCAAGAGCTAGAAAAAATAGCAATCAAAAATCCTCTACAAATGAATCAGGATCATGGCTAGTAAATGAGAGTCTATATGTAATTGTACATTAAAACAATCACCTAGAGGAACAAAACTTGAAGTGAAACAAATACCTGCTAATGATACATAAGAATAAATTCCAGTCAATCCTGACAATTATTTCACATGGAAGACAATTAAAATCTCTCAAAATAAAGTAAAAGACCAATAAATTTTAAATATGATATTGACTAAAAGAACAAGGCACAAAAATATTACATATGCAGTGTAGTTCCATTTACATAAATTTCAAAAACTATATTGTCCAGGAAAGCAGACATATGTGGTTAAACAATAAAGAAAAGCAAGGGCAAGTTGATCACAAAAGTCAGGATAGTGATATCCTCTAGCTAACACAGGGAATATCTGGGAGGAGCAGCTTCTTGAAAGCCGTTGATGTTCTAATTTTTGACCTAGGACATGTTACAGCTTTCTAACAGGACATTATACTATACTTTGATGTTTTTTGCCCTTGTCCCTGTGAGTGCTATACTTCATAATAGAAAGATATTTTTTAATTAAATAAAAGAAAAGAGCATAGATATGTCTACTAAAGAACTTTTCTTTATAGGTTATCATCAATCTATGTAAAGTTCTTACCTGGCAAGTTTGCTGAAGCAATTTCAATGGAGTCATCCAGAAAAAAATTAGATAAGGCCATGAGCGACAATATACAACAACACATAATGAGCCAAAGAGTTTTCCATTTTTCTGAAAAATATTTCTTACATGAACATTTTTCAAAAAATAGGAAGCAAGAGCTTGAAACTTTACAAGGTTGTATATAATTCTCCAACAGTGAATGTGTTGATCTGTTTAATTCCGTTAACTCAAAATTGTTAAATAAATATTTTTTCTTAACTTAATTTTAAAAGGTATGTAACATTTTACATATTTCTACAAAATACTGTTATTACAGGTTTAAGCCACAATGTATGTAGTTTTAGCATTTTCACTGTGCTCTGTATCAGTCTATTTACAGTAATATGACCAACAAATCTAGAATTACTTTCATGAAACACTGAATTAGTGGTACCAGAAAAATATCAACTGTTGCTATAATAAATAAAATTAAAATGAACTTTGAAACATAATGACTGAAAATAATTCTCAGTAAAAACAAAAGCACACACCACAGGTTGGATTGGCACTTTAGCTCACCCCTCCACCACTCATGATTCCTTCAGTGCCCATCAATCTAGCCTAAATAGAACAGTTATAAATAAACACATAAATAAGCAAGAAGAAATGTGATTGCTATACATCTTCAAGGCAAGACTAAGCACTCTTTCCTACTGTATTCATGTCTTACTACATCTGAAATTATTTGCTAAGTACACAGCAATCAATGAGATCATTTATCCCCAATCTTAACTAAACATGCTATATTTTAAGAATTAGTATCTAGCTTTGTATATTTCAGGCAAAAGATCAAGTTTTGTCTATTTTAGATTATTCTCCAAAATCACAATCAGCATTATCTGACAGTTATAGCTCATAGCTTCTCACTGAGCAAAAGCTTGTTCAGTGTTCATGCGTGTACATTGCTATCTACAGTGTTTGGTTACAGTTTGCACCAGTCTACCCCTATCCTGCAACAAGGTCAAATATTGAGTGAAAGAAAACAAACTTCAGAGCAACAGTATTTCCCCATAAATTCATTCCCTTTCCATGAACTAGAATACTCCTTGGTCCAGACCCACCAAATCCCAAGGACATTAAATAATTTTAGGTGAAATGAATGTCAAAGATAAAAAGAACATAGATTCTCCGGGTTGGAAGACAATTTAAATCATCAAATCCAGGGGCGCCTGCGTGGCTCAGATGGTTAAGCATCTGCCTTCCGCTCAGGTGGTGATCTCAGGGTCCTGGGATCGAGCCCCACATCGGGCTCCCTGCTCAGCGGGGAGTCTGTTTCTCCCTCTCCCTGCCTCTCCCCCTGCTTGTGCTCACTCTCTCTTTCTCTGTCTCTCTCTCTTTCTCTCTCATATAAATAAAATCTTCAAAAAAAAATCATCAAATCCAATCATCCATCCAACAGTGTACAATATTCCAGATTTTACTTCAATGGCACTTACAGATTTTCCATTACTAAGTATAGATAATTACATATATGCTGAGAAAATCTGTTTGCAAATGATCATTTTAGCATTGAAGAAGGGATGACTAATTGGACTGGTCAGAACTGACATCCCTTGACATTGACATTTCTGACATTCATGTTTTACTGGTGAACAGGGCTATTATGCCTAAAGGCAAGAAGTTGGCCCCTCACTTCCTATCATGCTTTTCACTACCTATGTCCAGGCCTGGGGTTTATTGCCTATTTGCCCATGACTGAATGATAAAGTGAGGATGGACCCACAATACAAAACTTATATCCAATTCAATGGTTAGGGAGTAGAAAGTCCCTCATAAAATTCCAGATCCAAGCCTTGTTCCCCAATCCAGTTTTTTTGAGATATTGGAAGAAAGCAACAAAAGCAATACTATTCACATTTAGGTAGTAAGCCTTTTGTGTACACAACAAAATTCAAAAAAAAAAAAAAAGGAAGAAAAAAGGAGAGGCGGGAGGTACCATGAACCCCTAACATCCATGCTGTGATAGACATTACTCAATAATGGGATGATAATGCGCCTGCCCCCAAATAACGTACACACTACATGAGGTATAAAGCATTACAGCTGATATGAGAAAACTGTATCCTAGATACAGTAATCAGCTTTCCCTGAAATTTTGATAAGAGATAGAACATCTGATCCAAATCCTGAAAGATGTGTAGATCCTCCAGGTGACTAAGAAGAGAAAGGACAATCCAGGTCAAAGAGACAGAACGAGCTAAGGAGGAGAGGCATAAACCAGGAGATGAGTGAAAATATTTCTTTTTACCTGTATGTGCTACTACACACTCTTACTTATGATGTAGAAACTGAGGACAAACAGATGGAATTCTGTTTACAGAACAGGCTATAAAGTTATGCACCTTGAGAGTGTAAAAAACAACAAACAAATATTACAGGGTGGGGACAGTAAGGAGGAAAAAGTTTAAATATAATAATTTTCCCATTTTTCTTATCAGGAGTCACTTGATATCTTAGGAGATATCAAGCCATTTCCAGGTTATTGAAGTTCTTTTATTCTGTTTCTAGAACTTTATACATGCTTGAACCTCTCCTTCCATTGCCCTTTTCCTCTATGCTTCCCATGTCTTGATGCATCCTTTAGTCACAGTTTAGTTATCATCTCCCCCATGAAGTCTTCCTTGATCCCAGGAGCATATTATATGACCCTTCCCCACCCCCCCAACACACACACACACACACACACACACACACACACACACACACATACACAGAGTCTTCGTAGCTCCCTGAGCTTCCCCAAGCCAATATGTATTACTGTGCTTTGGAACTGTTATCCATCTCCCTACTGAAGCTGTAAGGTCCATGGGGGCAGCAACATTATCCTTCTTGTTGTATACCCAGAGACCAACATAGCTTGGCCCACAGTAGGAACCTAAAAATATTTGTGGACTTTTTCTTTTTTTAAAGATTGATTGATTGATTGATTGAATGATTTGAGAGAGAGCATGCAAAGGGGAGGGGCAGAGGAAGAGAGAATCTTAAGCAGACTCTGCACTGACCATGGAGCCCAATGCGGAGCTCAATCCCACTACCCTGACATCAGGGCCCTGAGATCACGACCCTGAGATCATGACCTGAGCCAAAACCAAGAGTCGGCTACCAACCAACTGCACCACCCAGGCACCCCAAAATATCTGTGGACTTAATTATTAATCATTTAGTTAGATAATTAATGTTCCAAGAAGACAGTCTTTAGGTATAATATTTAATTATATTAATTAATATAAATACAAATACATACAAATTATATATGTTATGCTTTCAATAGCCAGGAAACTACAAAATTCCCAATACAACTTTTTACTAGAAATGATTTTGATATCAATGAAACAGACTGAAACAGAGCTAAAGTATGCATTTTAATAGATAAAAATACTTATTAATAGGAATTCTGCATAGCTTTGCATATTTGATATCCAGTTGAAGCATACCTACAAGGTGTTCCAGATGTTTATAGATGGAGTCTGCTCTGACTAGTCAATACTACATGGATGCCTATACCATCAACTGTCAAATATTTTTAGTCATCCCTACATGCACATAAATGAAAAACACAGATGAGTCCATCTCACAGAATTACTTATGAGTAATGCTATAAAGTGCTTCAAATCCCATCACTGATCTTAATTTCAGTGCTTGGCAAACTGTATGCTGTGACTCCTGGGAGTTATGGAGACACTGTTGAGAGATGGAAAAGGTCAGCTGCCTTTCTCCTACCCTCAACCCTCTCTCAGAGCAGCTCAATCACTATGGGACTTCATCCTCCTGTCCCAGTCATCTCCTTCCCAGAGAACTAAGTAACAAAACTGTTTCTTTTCTATTCCTTTCCTTATTAGATTAGGAAAGAGACTCTGAGCTCTATGAGTGTGAGTGTATGTGCGTGCATGTGGACAAGTGTAACAAGAGTTGCTTACTCCACAAGTATGGTTACAATCTAGTAGAACTTTTCAAAGCACTCATTTAAACATTTACAAATGCAAATAACTATCAACTAGCCATTAATTCTCTGCCTTTATTATGCTGAATAAGGCTGGCTATACTCGTTCACTGTTGGAAACTGTTAAGACACATTTTCTCATTTTGTATCAACCTACTTTCTAGCCTACAGAAATCAAACAAAATTAATAATTCTATGTTATCTAAATTTGGAAGCCTTAATCTATTATTTTTCCATACTGAAGACCACTGCCTTAGAAGGGAAAAAAATACTCAGTAAATATAAGTTGAAATGCTATTCATATACTCTATATCAGATAAAAGAAATGTTCTCATTTGGAGTCCTATAAAACTGTGAGGCCCCAAGAGTCTTTTCATTACAGTGGGGCAGAAAACAACCTACATTAAGATCACCCTCATATCAGCTGCTGAGTCTGGTTTGAGTTTTTCTTACTTCATTTTGTTCTTAATAACCTCATCCAGTTATCCCCATTTTTATCATATTTATTGAAGAAGACCTTGGTCTGTCTACCTAGAATGCTCTTCCTTTGGGGAATCACTTTCCCCATAGTAATCTGCTTTGGTTCAATGATTCAGGGGAGGCTGACCCAGCCCTAGGAAGAAACATACACCCCAAGCCAGGACAATCAAAAATGTGAAACTTTTGTGAAAGCTTTCTGTAAAGGCACTCTAGGTTCCTGTAAGACCATTAACTCGAGGACCATGTAACCGGAGCTGCAGGGGCTATGTTTCTCCCTCCACAGAGAGCGTGTGCCTGAGAATGCGGCTAACACAGACAAACACAGATCTGATAGTGCAGACTCTGTTCAACAGTGAGTCAGGGAGAACTGGTGTCAACTGATAGAGATGTTTTTTATAAAATATCTTGCAAGTGCCACTTTGGTGTTTTGAAATCTGTAAAAGGAAGTTTTCTTCTCTTGCTGGGGGTACAATTTTATGTTTCAGAATTAGAAGACAACACATTAACCATCCATAGTGACTATATAAACATGTAATGAGAAAAGGGAAAATAAATGCCTTTCTTAGCACAGAGAAAAGGGCGCTTGGATGGGTTCATCCAAGAAATATAATACCTACTTAAAGTTTTTTTCTATGCATTAGCGAAATCACGGCTTGCGGTCATTCCCTTTCCTTCCTTACCAGTTACATTGCCATTCCACCTAGAAAATTCTTAGGCCTTCTTGGAGACAGTCTAAACTGGGATGATGTCAAATGTGTAAAATAGCAAGCAGTCTAGCAAATCTGCAAGGTGAGCAAACCTGGCAGAGAGCACAAGAAAGTGAAAAGACAGAGAAGTAAAGGAATTCCTTGAACAAGACTTTTATGAAAAAGCACAGAGCCCAGCACAAAATAGGTATACACTGTCCCATCTCTATTTTACTTAGCTTCTGAGGAATCACTCATTTACAGTCTAGATTTACTCTTCCCTGATTGCTAATATTTTATTGCCATTTCTGAAAGGACCTGATGAGCAGGAGGTCTTTGTCCATAAATTCTAGAGTAAACGCCGAAGAGTCACTGTTAAGAAACAAGGTCACACACCTGGGATAGCAGAATTACCTGGGTGGGATATCTTCTGAGGCAGATCTGGGTCTGCCTTCTGTGACACGTGCACTGTCTGCTGAATCACATTCTACTTTCATTTGGGTAAGGGGCGAGAAGACAGCCAATGAGGGCAGACAGAACATGTTAGATAGCTACAGAGGCCTTGGACTCTAGATAGATCAATCAGCACACCTAAATCTGCAGCAGGGACTCAGGTAAGAAGTGTTTATGAGCCCAGCTGTAAACTCTCCTGCATCCCTATACCACATACTAAAGGGTTTGTGGGAAGAAAAGAAGAAGCAATAATTCAGCAGCAAGCAAAAGCAAAGCAGACAGCAGGAAGAAAAAGAAAAAAAAAAAAATCAGAGTCCATAAATTCACAATCCCTATTGTGATCAAACTTAAGAAAACTCTGGGCTCCAAAAATTCTTGAACTTGTCAAATTTGAGTGTGATAGAACATGCTATTTCTGGTCTTTGACCTTACAACCTTGTCCCTTTCTGGTTTGAACAGCAGTGTCATTGAGCGGCCTGCCACAGACATGCACAATTAAATCATTCCTTAAGAGCCATTAGCATGGCAAAAAAAAAAACTGTTACCAAGGTTAATTTCTTTAGTAACCTTTAAATTTATTTTAGACATAAGTCACCAAGTGTATATCAATAATTATTTGATTTGTGGATGTTTCTGACAAAACAGAAAAAAAGAACCGTCTTCCAAGATAAATGATGATAAATGAAATACAAGACCAAAGGATGATTGGAATATTCCTTCTCATCCTGAATAGCACAACTTAAAAGTCATTGATTCTCATGGTCAAGAGACTACTGCCATAATTTCCAAAAAACTTTAAACTCCTCAATCATGATATCACTCTTATTTGATGCAGAGAAGTGAAAAAACACTTAAAGCAAACAAATGTACCAGTGTCGCAGAGTAAACTAATGAACAGAGACATTTAAACAACATCACAGGTTTTCAATATGGAAAACCAAAATAATTAGCAGTTTGCATTGAAAACACTTCCTACTTCTTTTACAAATCATTAAACAGAGGCACTTTTGCCATGAAATTATTGTGCAATACTATTTTTCTCTCATAATGTTCTCTCTTTTCTTTTTGCTGTTTCAAAATAATGACCTAACAAGTCATTAATACTTGAAACGTCGTGTAACTTTTTAACAATTTAAATTCAGCACAGGCACACTCGTGTTTATAAAGGGAAGCGACAAAGTAAGGTGGGACAAAGGCATAATGGGGAGGGAAAGTGTGGGATGATTAGAAAAATCACCCTCCAAAGAACTTTGTTTGACTCTTAACCCAACTCCTTTTACGCCTATCCCACCTCAAGATGCGTTAACCAATTTTTGGCAAATCTCCTGAACTGAAGTCACTTTACATTGTGTGTTACACACTATGACAGTATCTACGTTTTCTCTTCTTTTTAGATGTCTATTTAAGTCTGAACAAGTTATTAAAAGTGAAATTATAACTGCAAATTTCAGTATCACCAAGCCATAGGCTCTCAACAATTACAAACAGGGTAAGTGCCCACGTTTCATAATTTCAGAGATTAAGCAAAACTACTCATTTAGTTTAAGGGGATCAAGAGCAGATCCATGCTCTTATGGTAGAAATCAAAGTTGTTATAACCTTAAGAAATTTTTACCCCTCTTAAGCAGCACCACCAGATGAACACAACATACCATATTTAATTTTGATTGTCGTGCAGTAATTGCCATTGAGGCTATAGCCCAAAATATAATGCATAAATTACCAGAATATCAGATCTGTGGTCCCCCTAGCAGTAGCTACTGAACAACAACAAGAATGGCCATTGAGGGGGAAAAAAATAAAAACAAAAACACAAAAAGAACAAAATCCCACAAGTGAAAGCAGTCTTGATTTCAATGGAATCCGAATCTGCCCCCTCACTGTACTATTGCCACTGCCCCAGTTCAGACCCTCGTTACACATAACTGACTTATCCCAAGGGCTTCTTAATTGGTTTCCTGGCTTCTCCACATCCAGCCTTGCTCCCTGCCTCCACTCTCAATCCATTCTGCATACAATAGTCAATAATATTATAATAACATTATGCGGTGACTACACTTATTGCAGTAAGCACTGAGGAATGTACAGAATTGTCGAATCAATATGTTGTACACCTGAAACTAATATAAGATTATGTTAATTATACTTCAATTTAAATATATCATTTTTAAAAACAGATTGTCTTACCATTCCCCATTCCCTGAATCCCCTTTAGAGAGAGAGAGAGAGAAAGTGAAAGAGAAAATACTAAATAGAATGGGCAAATGTGTAGGATTTTATGGCATGTAGTTTTGCATTCAGAGTCTCCCCTCTGACTCCATCTTATTATTCAAACCTTATTTTCTACTCATGACTAGATTTGTCTTTTTATTGTTTACTTTGCTGTATTGTTATATATTTTGCAATTTGCTTTGAATCCTTTTGGGAATGCGATTGGGTATGAATTTATTAAATAATTATTCATTTAGGTCTAAATCCAAGCTATGCATTCTGTGAAACTTTCCTATTCTTCTTCAGGGAGCTTGTCACACCCCTTTATGCTACTGTATCATTTCATAGTTGCCTCTATTCAAGCACTTACCCATAATGTTGTAATTAATTACTGGTTCAATGTTTAACATTTTAAAATTTGTGATGTCTAACTTAAAAAATCAATTATACACATAATTACATACATAATCAATTAAATACCATATTATACTACGTACCAATTATATATACCATATTATTTCAATTGTCATGACTAGGAAAGGGTCAGGTCTGACTCCAAAGTTTGTATCTTAACAACTGTACAGTACTTTTTATAAGCAAAATCATCCATAATTTAATGGAGAAATTTCCCAGATTCCTGATGCCAAATAAGGCTGGATCTAAAAGAATAAGTAATTAATAATTCATGCCCAATCGCATTCCCAAATGGATTCCAAGCAAATTTCAAGATGTCCTCAATTGTCTCAATAATTTCTTCATGATCAAAAGAAATTATCACATAAAGTGATTCTTTTCAATTATAAGATACATCAAGCAGTCTACAATACTAAAAATAGGGGCGCCTGGGTGGCTCAGTCGGTTAAGCGTCTGCCTTCAGCTCAGGTCATGATCCCACGGTCCTGGGATCCAGCCCCGCCTGCATGGGGCTCCCTGCTCAGCGGGGAGTCTCCTTCTCCCCCTCTCTCTCTCTGCCTGCCCCTCCCCCTGCTTGTGTGCGGTCTCTCTCTCTCTCTCTGTGTCAAATAAATGAATAAAATCTTAAAAATATATATAAATAAATAAATAATATGCTAAAAATATTGGGGTAGGGTATGTCTTAAAACTGAAGAAATACAGAAATCACTTAAATAATTACAAGTTTGCAAGTCTACAAAGAAGAAGTACAGAGAGCTATGAAGGCATAGAAAGAGGAGGGACTGGGGAGGGCATCCCTGTGAATGTAACATCTAAGTTGAAACCTAAGCACCTGTAAGGGAAACGAGTATTGGTGGTGTTGGCCACATGGAAAAGTGCACCCATGGCAAAGTCGATGACAATTCCACAAAAGGCCTTAAGAGCAGCAGCTAAGGAGCTAAAACATACTTCACACTTCTCTCTACTCTCACCAATTAAAAAAAAAAAACTCTTTATAAACACACTTTTTAAAGATCCTTTATTTTTTCCAAACTGGTTTAGGAAATGAAAATACAGTGCTTCAAATCATCTAAATTATAATTACTAAGTCAGTCCTCTTTGAAAATAAATCTCTTTTGTCTACTTGTCAAAATCTATTTGTTTTTAATTTGGGGTGATACTTCCCAGAGAAATTAAAGAACATTCATCCAATTCCTTTACACTCTAAATTGGAATTCTGCTTTTAAAAGTAACAGTGAATATATAGAACAAACAGATGATTACCAGAGGGGAAGTGGGTGAAGGGATGGGTGAAATAGGTGATGGGGATTAAGAGTACACTTACCTTAATGACCATTGAGTAATGCATAGAATTGTTGAATCACTAAAATCAATATAACACTGTATGTTAGCTATACTGGAATTTAAATTTAATTATTAATTAACTAATTAGTTAATTGTCAACTACTTGGAAAAAATAATAACAGTGAAAATTTAACACCATAAAAAAAGGAGGATGAAACAAATCAAAGAGAAACTGATACTTCCATCAATAAAAAGTTACCTTTTTGTACCTCTATTCAAGGTTGTTTATTTGACTGGGACTCGTTTATTGTCTTGGGTTTGTTTCTCTATT